>NC_056739.1:677508690-677538690 GCF_019279795.1 Protopterus annectens | reverse complement strand
TCTGCCCTGTACCTAGCTGAAAGTCAGACTTAGCAAGCGGAGATCGTTCGCTCCACTTTTAGCATCCTACCTGTGGTTGGGGATGCAGAGGTGTGCTCATCAATGGCCATCCTGATATATAACAGCACTAACTATTATGGGGATTTCCTATATTGTGATCATGTTCATTCTTCATATCTACATATATTTATTTATATATATATATATATATATATATATATATATATATATATATATTTATATATATATATATATATATATATATATATATATATATATATATATATATATATATAGATATATACATCTATATATATGTGTGTGTGTGTGTGTGTGTATATCAGTTTGTACCTACACATGCATATACACCTACATGCTCATTTACATTTCCCATACCATTGAATCACCATCACCTAACGTTGTGCATACACGCTTGCATACATCTCGGGTTACCACCTTTTCATATGGCCAAAGCGGAGCATTTTCAGGACACACATCAGATTTTACAGGCCAACACATACCCACCATCAGTACAAAAGTTAGAACTTTACTTATTTGCCTAAATGAATGCTTATTCTTGCAGTGGTTTGTTATCTTCATCTGTTTTTTTGTAACTTTGAGTATTTTACATAAATAACTGGTTTATGCAAATGTTACATGAAATATGGAACATATTTACTACAATCACAGGACATTTTCCATTGCATTATATTTGGTCTGGACACAACTACCAAAAAAGGGACTGTCCCTCACAAGGTGAGGCAGGTGGTAACCCTACTTACATCTGCTTTACAGCTCCTTAAGCACCCTATATCCGACTGCCACTATGCAAATGTGTAAGGTATATATTCCCGATAATGCATGTGGGGAGATGTGCATCATGGTCAGGTGTTTAATCCCGGGTCCTAGGTTCTGCAGGACTGGCTGTAGGCTGAGCAGACTTGTGGACAACTACTGCTCATACAACTTGTGTCCAGATGTATACAGGACTGGACATCGTGTCGTGACACCAAGTCTAATGTTCAGAACAGATACATATCCCATGAGGGATATTCAAAAATTGTGGGGACCTATGACTATCTTTGCTTTACGGCTGTAAGGTAGGGTTATACATGCAATGGATACATAGTTTGTAATGCTGAGAATGCCTATGGTGAGACTGCTTACTAGATATGGGTAGGGGTCACTATGTGCAGATATGGCCATGCCTATCTAGCAGCCCAAGTACGGCTGGTTTTGGTGGACGTTCAGGAAGGGGGGTGGTGTGCTGTGAAGGGAATGATGAATATTCAATTATGTATCCAGGTGTGTTGGGGTTGGATGGCTCAGTTCAGGCCAGACCATTATGTGGGTATGTGCCGGTAACATTTCTGTACATGTGTATTGCACATTTTAATGTTCACATGTTTGCGGGATTGTATTGTGGATGTGTATATTTGTTCTTTGGTTATCTTCCTGATTCACACACCACTCCCTCATAGATCTCCAGTTCACCTATTGTGCATCCAACCCAGTCACCCCTTGGCGAATTATTACATTACCCGTCACCCCCCACCCCCATATTCCACAATTAACATTCATCCCTTCTCTAGTTGATGGCCCATGGCACAGTCAACAGAACACATTGCGTACACTACATATCTCTGGGACCAATATATTTGTGAGGTCTACACTAACATTTCAGATCAACCACATGCTGTACTTCACTCACATAGGTACTCACAAATACTTATCTTTCATGACATGGTAGTTAGACCCGGGTAATACCCGTTCATCTATGGGCCATCCTAGCAAGGACGTCTTGGACCATGAATGGGCAGATATTGGGCGAATGCTCTGACCATTGGTAGGGTTGCCACCTTTTCATATGACCTGGATGGGACATTTTCATGGCACACATCTGAGTTTACAGGCCAACACATACCCAAGGTCATTACAAAGGATAGTACTTTAGTTTCATGTCTACATATAAGCTTTTATTGTTGAAGCGGTGTAGTTGCTTATTCTGTTTTGTTTACTTGCTTATTCTGTTTCTTGTAACATATAGGCATTTTATATATGGACACATGTACTGTATGGGACTATTTCATAACATATGGGACATAATTATGTCCTACTATCGCAGGATATTTCACATTCATTATGAATTTGGTATGGACACACCTGCCTAGAGGGGGACTGTCCCTCACAATGTGGGACAGGTGGTAACCCAAACCATTGGGCTAGGCTTGGCAATTGGCGGTGCGCTAACACGATGAGTTTCACTTCCACTTGGTATAACTAGTGACACTACAATGGAATACGGGCACGAGATTTTAAATATCTTTGTTCGAGGGATGGGGACTCAATATTCAGTTACGTGACTTTGTGTTTACTTCTTATTGTGGTGTTCGCAATGATGTCTTGTATGCTTTGCATACATTTCAGTATCCACAGACACTGACAGGAGTGATTACTATTAGAGGCAGCCTGTACTAGTCAGCATTTTAGTTTGCGCGTACGCAGTCGACATGATCATGTCTCCATGTAGCGCTTGGACACGCCCCCTGCACTTGTACACATTTCCTATGCACGTGGCCGTTACGGCAGCATGCCTTCATTAATATGTATGTGGTGATGCTGCGCCATCTCTACGCCACACGGTCGGTGCAAGGGTAACGCCGTCCTTGCTCCAAGCTTCATGAATCCCGGGGAATGTCTACTTATATTGTGCAGAAGGTATGTAATGCAGGAAGTCATTCTTAGCCATGGCCCAGAAAGGTGTACAACATCTTCTAGTGTTAATATAAAGGTGCCCTACTGTAGGGCAAACCTGAAATGCATATAAGTCATCATAACAATGAACACGCACCTGGCTGTGCCATATACATGTACATGGCTACAGACTAAAGGAAACATTAATTAAATGTAAAACCATTTTCCTGAAACACCCTCCATTACTGTTGGTAGAGCACAGCTGGTCTCCTGTTGCTCCGTTATAAACAGTTGAAGGTTAATAGTGCCTTGAAATGTCAAAGGATAATGACACTGCACATGAAAAAGTAAACCGCAATGAGATGCAATTCTTACCCAGGATACTGAACTGATTAATTTACAGTTTGCAGAGTCCATTAATTTTATGGCTCTTTCCTGACCACTAGGTATTTTATAACTGTATATTTCTTGGTTGCTGAGTTAGCAGTAAACAAAAATCCCTTATGGATCTTCACACACACACACACACACACACACACACACACACACACACACACACACACACACACACACACACACACACACACACACACACACACACACAAACACACAGTCTGTTCTATATTTATATACCTTATGTTCCATATTGCAACACTCTTCCCTTCTTTTATTGTATGACACCATTCACCTATGTCAGACTGACCCACACTTATAGTTCAGAAATAACCACAACAATACATACACTATATAACCCTATGCAAATACACTTGTATGTTAAACCCCACTCATCTGGAAAAATGTAGTGAAAAGGATTGCTAGGGTTTATTGTAGACAACAGAAGGCAGAATACATGGCATATTTCTAAAGTTTTTGTAACAAAAAGACTGGCCTTGTACTGTCCAGCTACTGTGAAGTTTTATTTACTTACAAAAACAATGTAATATTACATATGAGCTTTGTTTTGCTTAAAATTCTGGACAAGTGCTTGTAGGTAGATAACACACAAGTATTATCTGATGCTGCAGTGCTTTAGTGCAGGTATAATTTAATGCATGGAGTTATACATTTTATATACTAGTGGCTTAATAGGAATTTTCTTATTTTGGCCTTGATACAAAAACAAGTAGCTAATTACATTGAGCAGATCTTAATTATACAGCTAATTAAAATCAGCTGTTTTAGTATCAAATTCCTACTAACTTTGCTAGACTGATATCCAATGGTTAACTTAGATGTAGTATACAATGTGCAGGACAGAGGTGATAATTGGGGAAGAAGGTTATAAATGTTATGGAAGGTGAATGCCTAATATGCAACCATAATGTATGACTGCTAGACCAAGTGTCAGACAAGCAGGCATTTGGTAATAACATTTAAATAAACAGGCTACTGGGTTTGATGAGCTTCTGATAATGGGCATACAAGGCATTGTCAGACCCTACTCTGAAGGACCTCCTGCATATCCACAAATCAAAAATTACCCATTCTAAAGACTTAAACCTCGCCTGTTATATAAATAGGACCTGCTGGAGAGACACTTATGAATCCCAGAGACTACCCCTTCTCTGGAACAGTCTCCCCATACACGTGAAGCAAAGTTCCTCCCTAACCAATTTCAAGTGTAACTTGGACAATTGAATGGGGAGCAGAAAATTCATCCCTGGTTTGAAACCTGTGTCTGTAATGGGCACAGGCAGCATGTAAATGGTTCATCTCCAAGGCCCCTCTTGTAAATGTTTCATCTTCTGAGCCCCTGTTTACAATTATCAAGGGTACTAGAACTTATCAGAGATTTGGGATGCATGGCTAGGATTAAAAATGCCCTTGTGGTTGTTAGCCTAGTAAACACCTATGAGCCTATGAAGCTACTGAGGCAACACCAAAGTTTCGGCAAATGCTAGAAGCTTAGTTTTGTAACAGGTGAAACTGAAACAGTGTTTGGCAAATGACAAAGAAAAACCTCTGCAACATAAAACAAAGCATATGTCTATCTTTGATTTTATAGAAGTAGTAAGGGAATATAAGGAGATGAGACAAAAAGAAAATATTCTGAAGACCGATCATTTACTAGGGCCATATGGAAGGCTTTGGTGGGTAAAGTAATGCACTGCATTTTAAGTTATCACAAATAAATAACTCTTGTCCATCTATTGTTGTTAGCTATAACATTGTGCCCTTACCCTAATGCTTTCTATCCTATAAAAAAAAATACTGCACTCTGCAGTTTTCTTAGTGACTGAGAAATTTACATGTATGTCTTTAGAAAGGCAGCAACAGTGGATTAGGTTTTAATCAGAACACCACGCATTTAGATGAATGTCCCATTTTTAGTAAATGGTATTGAATTAACTAAGCTATGCTTTGGTCACAAGAACCGAATGGTACATATGCTGTGCATACTTAATGCTTTGACTTCTGTTTCATAGGAATGCTAGTCTACACTTTAATTTCTTTATTGTGCTCTGTCTTTATTTATGACAGTAAGATGGTATCACATAAGTATGGGTTTTAAGGGAAATGCTGTTTCCATATATCGAGAAGCCTAGTCCATATAAATTACATTGCAATGATTTCTGCGAGTTGTACTTCATATCCACCAGTTTTCAGTTTTTCAGTACTTTTTAACCCTGCTGATAAAGAGTACTTTAGAGTGTCATTGCTAGATAACTTTAGCCTTTTGTTTTTGAAGTGTCTGGTTGCCATTAACCTGTTTACATGTTTCTGTTTTTCCATGTACATACACACACATTTGTGCACACACGCACACACACACACACACACACACACACACACACACACACACACACACACACACACACACACACACACACACACACACATATATATATATATATATATAAAATGATAAAACTATTATCATCCCCTTTCCACACAGTGCAAAATACAGCAAAATATTTTCCATTTAAATATGTACAGATCTCTATGCAATAGTATGTATTTCTCATCCCCCAATAATGCTGACCTTGAAATAACCTGCTCATGCATTAAATTTCAGTATCCCACCAATACCACTGACATTTTAAATTTCAAAAATCTCATCTCTACCCCTTGAAAGTCAGCAATAAGACTATAGGTCTACAGAGTACACAGGTTACTGAGTTTGATGAGCTTTTGATCATGGGCTTCATGTCCATATCCATACCACCACTTTGCATGTCGGGAATGTACATCAGACTGAGCATGCACAGTATACAGTACATTTACATGAGCAGGCCAGAAGTGATGGAGTATTGAGAGTCTGACTCTGGCCATGAATCACACTCGTGTCAGGTTTGCATGTCAGACAGGATCCACTGAGCATGCAGCCCACACAGTAGACCATGTCTGTGAATCTTTCTGTACAATAGAAGGAGATGCTATTGTTATTCCTAAATACAATACTACTGTAGCTCCCCAGTTACACTGAAAATCCATATTTAGATTTTTTTGTCAGTCTGATTACTTATTAATATACTAAATTATTTTGTTTAAAAGTTCATATTCGGTATAGTGGTAAAATCATTCACCAAGATAAAATAAATGTGAGAACAGCTGCCTCAAGGTTATTTTTGGATTACTGACTGTAAGATGAATATTTTTAGAAAAAAATGATATTTTATAGGCATTTAACTAATAGCTTTGACTATCCTCAGATGTCCATTTTGCATTTATTAAATTTCTAGATGTAATACACATATCTATGTAAATAATGAAATATTTGATGTATGTGTTTAATATTTTGCATTGCCACACAGATAAATGGCCATATTTTAATATATGATGTTTTTTAATCAACAGGTTGGTTATCTTTGATAAGTAAAAAGGAGGCATGCCCACCATCTCTTAGGCTACAAATAAATTATTCCAGTTACAAATAAATTATTCCAGTGTAGCAAATTAAAGGCATTTTCAAGGTCGAGAATGATAAGAGTGAGCAATTTTGTTCATGCCGCATATGAACCCTGTCAGTACCAAGATTTCTTAAATATCTTATGTTTGATGTGCTTGAATAAAGGGTGCTGGATCTCTATGCATTAGTTTTTACATAAAGATTTAAGCATAGTAGGACTGACTTAAATATGCTTAGTATACATTTTTTAAATACATTGATGTATAAAGGTCATAGAATGTTTTAACATTTTTGTAGTTTAGGAATTATTAGGATGACGTTACATTGCCAAGATAATTGTGCTATCATTTCATTTATTTTATGAAG
This sequence comes from Protopterus annectens, assembly GCF_019279795.1. Classification (NCBI taxonomy): domain Eukaryota; kingdom Metazoa; phylum Chordata; order Ceratodontiformes; family Protopteridae; genus Protopterus; species Protopterus annectens. The sequence continues at coordinate 677,531,780 of NC_056739.1, read as the reverse complement.
TAAAACATATTAAATTGCATTGCAGCAGCTTTGAGTGGTAACAAACTGCATATTTCAGGTATAACTAATTTCACTCTGTAATCCTGTTGTGTTTAATTAAGTTTAACACTGATTTAATATAAGAATGTGCACTATTTTATAATAATACTTGCATTGCTCTTCTCTAACTTATATATCCTGTATTTGTTAAAGCTTTATCATTTCCCTGTTCATGATATATTCTATTTTTTTGTGATAAATGCATAATAATAATGGGATATTTGCAGTTTACTTCTAAACATTATTCTGGTTTTCTGAAATGCAGCACTCTAGAGTATTCATGTAATTTAAACTTCTGTAAGATATCATTACATCATTTTCATTTGGAGACTATACTGAGTTTTCAAGTGATTTAAAAATGTTTGTTAATTGTATTTCCTTTTACTATACAGTAATGTAATTATTTATACAATCCCATATACAAAATAAATTTTCATACTGTTTTAAGCTTTTGTTTGACCAATACTTTAAATTTGGAAAACCAAATAGTAGTTCACAGAATTCTCTACTATTAAGAAATTATTTATTCAGACAAATACATTGACAACAATTCCATTATTTGCTTTTAGCAATGGAAAATGTTTATATTTGGTTAAACATGGTGATATCCTTTATTTGGTTTTGTTAATCAACAGCTAAATAATTCTGGTGTATAATAATATGATAGGTATGATATATATCTCTACCTATAGCATGTGTGTGCATACACTACCATTATAGCTTGCCAAGTTACAGCTTAGTAAGACACAATACAATGAACAATTTCATGAATAATCACTCATATCAATCATCAGATACACTTAGTCAGTCATCATAAATGTAAACAATGCAATTACATTTCAGATCAAAGAGTGAACAAAACAGAACACCCATAAAGAACAAAACATGCCACACCATCCCAACTAAATCTAAACATATCCATTCTGCACAAATCTGGAAATTTCAATTTCATAAGTAGATAAAGACAGAGAGAGAGAGAGAGAGAGTGTGTGTGTGTGTGTGTGTGTGTGTGTGTGTGTGTGTGTGTGTGTGTGTGTGTGTTGATTTTGAGGCCCATGTGCTTTTATTAATTCATTTTTTTATTAACTATCATTTTAGTAGAATGATCCAATAGGACTTGTTTCAACTGAAACATAGATGTTACAGAGTGAAGGATGACCGAATGTTGACTTTTTAATATTATATTATACACAATAGCTTATTCCAGATATAGAAATAATTGAGTGTGTGAATGTACATATAGATATAATATGTAGAAATATAGCAAAATATAATAAAAATATTGTCAGAAGAAAAAGTTTACTATTGCCGAGTTCTCTTGCAGAGAAGGATGAAACCCTGGCACCAACCTTTATGTCCAGATGCTTATTACCACTCAGGCACTTTAGGAATTGGCCAGAGAAGGAAGGAAGAACTGTGTGGTAAGTGCCAGGTCTCCTTCCTTAGGGGAAAGGATTGGTTTTGTTTCATAGCCTGTGCAGTAAGGTACATGATTTCATTACACGGTCTCCTCCTCTCCTGTGCATATGTCTCCCCTCCTTCTCTTCCACAGGACTCTTTTCCTTCAATGCAGCTGTGACCTAATTAGGAGATGATAAAAGGTACTTCCTCACTGAGGGTAGAGGTCCCACAGGTCAAGAAGGATATGAAATAATTGTGAGGGGATTTCTCTCCTCAGTGTTCATATAAATGAGTCATTTAAGAATAAAAGGGCAAATAATCAGTGATGTAGGCAGGGTGCCAAAAGAAAAAAAAAATGAGAGACACATAACTCTATTAGTTGTGGATACAATATGTGTAATGTGTAAATCTACTTGAAGAAATAACATGTGCTGCTAAATACGTTCTGATAATGCATGTTATTGACAGGGTACCTCTAGTTGGTATATGTTTGGAAAAGCTTGTAGGAGTAACACAGACTTCAAGTGATAATACAGTGCTGGAAGCAAGAACAGGTGACTCTTAACTGCAGTCTGTGCTTCCAGTTAAATTATAAATTCAGTAAGAGTAGGGGAGATGTGTATGCCAAGCAGTAGATTGTCCCTGAGATTAGGAGATGAAGGAGAGAGAAAGCACAATCTGATTTCAGAAGAGACATTTCTTCTCTAGGTATCAGGGGACCATTAATGCAGACAGACTGTAGATGTATATTTTGGTAAAAGGCTAGTAAAGGAGAAGTGAGGTTGTTGCTTTATATATGAAGGTAAGCAGAAAAGTGCACATCTTTCTTGTTCTTGAAACCAGATTATATAGTATATAGTGATGCACTGGGGCTCAGAAACTGAGGACAGAAGAGTGAATCGACAGATTTCTTTAAATATTTGTTGGTTGAATTTTTTTTCATTTCTTTTGAGGCATATGCAACAAAGTGCAAGCCGTATTTAAATATAAGTTAACTAATCACTTTTTTTTGTCTACACTTCCTTCAAAGGTAAGGGGTCTAGAAATCCTACTACAGTATGAGAGTCTATTGTTAATTTTTGATTTTTGTAGGTCAACATGCTTAACTATGGAAAGGGAGAGTTAAGACAGTAACTTCAAAGGGATGTGATGTGATGTGATGTGTTTGTTGTTACCTCTGGAATGAATGATATACAGCACTGCCTTTAGGAAGAATTTTTATCCTAGAAAGAGTGCCACAGAAAAGATATTTATTATTATTTCTATTGTTAAACATTCCCTGGGATTCAATAAAGTGAAATCTCTGTGCAGGAACAGTGTAGCCATTCCTGCACAGAATATGGCCCCGAGCAATCCAGTAAACTACTGTTCTGACATGCAAGAGCCTGCCTACACTATTCCTGCATGGACACCACTGCATAATGCTAATTACCTCATTTGCTGGTGAAAAACATGCACATGAGGTGAATTAGCAATTCAGCAAGCAGGCAGGCACCTGTGCAAGAATAGTGTTAGTTGCAGAAATGTATTCGGCTAATAGCCGAATACATTTCTGCAAAAATTAAAACAGAGGTATAACAGCTCAAATAAAAGCATATATTATAATCTTCAGGCATGCCAATGGCCAAATATATGGCCATTAGCATGGAAAAGTGTTTCACTTTTCTAAAAATAGAACTTTATTTTTTTTTGCCGATCTTGGCCTTTTAAGCTTAGGGCAGCAGCTTGCAAACGAGATCATGCCAAAAATAAAAAAAAATGTGAAAACACAATTTTAAGGGAAATCTGCATTTTTCCATTATAATCTATGGCATACAGAATCAAAACAATACCAGGGAACAATGGTTGCTAAGGGGAAAGGCTCTGGTGTAGTGCAGTAACTATGGACTAAGGCAGTGAGGGGAAATTTACTGAATCACAAAAATATTCTAAGTTCCAAACTGCACCTAACAGTGTAGGTGCTATAACATGATTGTGTAAGCAGGAGGAGCAGGAGACATGAAAAGGGGTGTGTCATGCATTGGTGTAAGCACATTGGAGCTCCATTGCCCCTAGATAACCTTAGCTAAACACAGATAAGCAAGGGGGTGTGTCTGAGGTCATTTCTTAGTGTTTACATTAGCTAAATGGGTTTCCGTGGTGCTCAAAAACAAACAAACAAAAAACCCAGAAATAGCAGGACTGTTTACATTTGGGTACCAGGTTTGTGCGGCACACCTCAGGGCTTAAAGGGGGAGGAAATGGGAAGGGGAACAAAGTAGAAAAAGGGGAATTAGCAGAATAAAAGCAGCCACATACAAATTACATAGCTAGCAGGTGGAATGCATCATCGTCAGCCAATCATACAGGTAGCATCTGCAGCACAGCAGTATAAACTCTGGAAACACCTTACAGTCTGGTTTCTCCCACAAATGCTGCACCATTGGTGTACACATGTGGGAGAATTTTAACCAGAAAAATGTTAGGAGCTGCCATTGCTTTGATCCATCAGTATGTGCTAGAGGCTAAGGGTGGTGAGGAGGATAATGCTGACAACCGCCACAGACCGAGGAGATGAGTGTTCAGACCCAGGGTAACTTACTGGGGGCTACATGATCTGGAGATAGTAGAGCACTATAGGGTGGACAGAGACATATTGCAGCAAACCATCAAGCTGTGCCAGCCTCAACTCAAACCCAGAGCCAATAGAGGGGAAACCATCCCAGTGGATACCAAGGTATGTGTAGCCTTAAGAATACTAGCTACAGGTACTTTCCAAAGACCTACTGGGGGCATCATGGGGGTCTCACAGGCATCTGCATCCAGGGTACTCCACCAGTTCCTGGATGCCATGCTTCCACATGCTGGTGAGAACATTTACTTCCCCAATACCCATGAGGAGAGGAACAGCAATATTTGTCTCTTCCACCATGTAGCAGAATACCCAGAGGTACTGGGTGCAATAGACTGCATGCACATCCACATCAAAGCACCACCCCATGAACAGGGTAAGGTATACATAAACTGCAAGGGCTTCCCCTCCATCAACTGCCAGGTCGTGTGCAATGCCTAGGGCATTATCATGAATGTGTGTGCTGGCAACCCTGGAAGCTATCACGACTCCCACATCTGACATTCGTCACAGCTGTACCAGGCATTTGCCAGTGGGAGCATCCTGTATGGCCATCTGGTGGGGGATGATGGCTTTGCACTGGAGCTGTGGATGATGACACCCATCAGAAATCCACACACACCCACACAAGAACGCCATAATGAGGCACACACACAAACCAGGTTCATTATACAGCATGTGTTTGAGATGCTCAAGTCATGGTTCCAATGCCTTGACATATCTGGTGGAGCCTTGCACTACTCTCCAGCCACATGTGCACACATGTTCATAGTATGTGCCATGCTACACAATATAATCCTGCAGGAACAGCTACAGCAGGAACAGCACGGGGAAGGGCCACATAGCCCACCACCATTACCAAGGTCCATGCAGGCACAGAGGGACTAAGAGGAGGAGGCCCCTGAGCCTGCTCCTGTAGGCAGATGGAGGCATGCCCAGTATGCTCAGGCCTTAGCAAAGAGGCAATGCATAGCACACACACACTGACACTGTAGGGACCTCAGGGACTGATACCTCTCTCGGACTCACACACACAGTAAAATGGATGACGCACACATCACATTACCTGTAACATACCATGTATAGGCAGTGTACTGTGTGCATCCAACATAGGTGGCCCTCGAGCACCATCGTCACAACTGTCGCAGGCACAAGGTAAGTTAGTCTTCTTTACAATAAATGAATGGATTAGTATGTTTTGGTAGCATATCTATGGTGATGCTGCATGCATGCAAGGGAATGGGTTGGCCTACTGGGATAGCAGCAGACAACTGACAGTTGCATGGGACACCAGGAAATGTCTGCCCAGTACTGGCCTCCCCACACTATGTAGTAGTACCCAAGGTGGCAAATCCCACTGCAGTATATGTGTGGGGGACAACTAACTGGAGAGTCATAGGCATGGATGTCAGTGTGGGTGTCCCATACCCACCCCTTAGACCCGCACATCAAATCAGCTATAGAAACCTAGAAAGAAATGTCTGGCAACAGCCCATAAATGGTGGCAATGTTGAATTACCCCACCTACAGACTCACACAGTGATAGCACAGCAGGTCTTGCAGTTGCAGTAAGACTATGAATGATAAGAAGTCTGAAACTCAAATGCATGCCATTACAATCTGACCTGTGGTTTTACTGATATGCCTCTAGTCCTCAAGACAGGGCACAATAGTATGGTAAATGGATCCAAAATGTAAAGCAAATATCAGCACAGTCTATGCAAATGTGTATATTTGACAGGTGTGCCCCCCCCCCATATACCAACAGAAATGCAGTAACATGTATGTTTGCAGAGAAATAGCAGCATAGCAGACATTGGCAGGGCTGTCACAATACACATGAAAACATGTTGCATGCCCACAATATGCAGGGGTCAATGAGCTATGTGTATGTATGGTTAATACTGTCAGGATCTGGCCAGCATGTGCTCCTGGCAGTTGTCTTGTAGTGCCCTAGGTTCAGTGCTGTCTTTGACAGGGCCATGTGCAGATAACTGCAGTGTCAACTCTTATGCATGTCAGTGGTACCTACTGCTCTGCCACTGACATACCTGGAAGTCACAGTGCTATATGGAATATACTACAAATATAATGGACTTCTTGAAGGCTGTGTAGCCGAGGTGCTAAGGCTTTTGTGAATATAGTGCTTTTTGGTACTGTTGCCAGTGGTTATTTTCAATAATTCTTTTTTTATGTTTGCTTTTACATAAAATGGACATGCCTGCACAGTAGAACCACACCCATAACTCCCAACCTCTGACAGCAAGATGTCTGGACAAGGGCAGAAATAAAAGTGGAACAAAGGCACAATAATAGGCATGTGTTGTAAATATCACCCTTACATACTGAGAAAGTTGGTAGAGTGAGGATTTTGCAGTAGCTGGAATTGTCTGAAGGTTATGTAGTCTAAAACAGTAATGTCTGTCATTATTTTGTAACATCATTCTTCATCTATATTTAACTAACTTGCCATAAAAACACAAATTTACATAGACTGGATGAAACCTCTAGCCAAACACCTGGACAATCTTCCAAAAAATGTACAGGTGAGAGGTATGGCTGCACAAGGATATGACATATGAGGTTAGAAAGATACCACACAAGCAGGAGATCCCCAGTCAGTATATCACCAAGTTGCTGGACTGTTTACACAGCACATCATCACTCAACTGGCTGCAGCCACACCTCACAACTGGCCTTGTTGGGCAAGACTGTACATAGCTGCCCTCATAATATTGGTCTCTGCATCATACAACTAGTATTCCTCTGGTAAAGCACTGTGATGATGTGAGGATGTCTACCACTAGGTAATGACATAATATATTGCAGTGTCAAACTACAGATATGGCAGAAAAAATGTCTGCTAAGCAAACTCAGTAGCCCGAGGAAAGTCCTGTGTACTCCTGAGTGGTATGGCTATAGTACACAAAACCCCGGACTGGAGTACACTTATCTCTGGAATGGAGTCCCACTGTAACTACAGAAGGTCACACTGGTCATGCTCCTAAACTTATAGAATCACAGGACATGTTGGAACCCACATCAGACTATATAACTGTATTGTGTATATATGTCTGTGCATGCAGACAGCTATGTACACCTTAACTGTCCCTATGCACACACATCAGGCAGGATTACCATCAGCTAGCTGTAGGTGGCCCACATGTGATATAGCTGCATCTGTTACATGTGATACACAGACATAGATATAAGCAATAGATAACAACATATGTCAAGCATACACACACATAAATGTGGGGAAGTGAGAGACAGACAGTGATATAATATATATATATATATATATATATATATATATATATATATATATAGAGAGAGAGAGAGAGAGAGACAGGGGGACACAGAGTGAATCACATGCATAGATACCCTGAATGGCATACAGCGATGTACTGCTGGTGGACAGTGGCATACCAGTTGCAAACAGTTGCACATGCCAACACAAAAGGTGATCCCCATTGTGTAATGGTACTGAGGTTGGGTTTATAATATCGCATCTTCTGCCCGTGTCTGTGTGTGTCCATAAGTATTAGGAGACTGTTCTCACTCAGTACACTTCACATTGCCCTACTTCACAAGATCTGCTGCTGTCATTCACCTTAGAAATACCATTGGACACCTGTTACCTCTATACGCTCTGTAGCAGGTGTGATAACTGCATAACAATATAGTACAAATAACTAGATATGTAGGGTTCTAATCGCAATACTGGCAACTGTGTGTGTGTGTGTGTGTGTGTGTGTGTGTGTGTGTGTGTGTGTGTGTGTGTGTGTGTGTGTGTGTGTGTGTGTGTGTGTGTGTGTGTGTGTGTGTGTGTGTGTGTGTGTGTGTGTTTGTGTGAGAGTGAGGGATTGTGTGTCTGTTTGTTTGAAGGTGAAACAGTTCTAGGTCATTCCTATCCACAAAACTTCCCAGTGCCCCACTTTATCAGTCCTGCTGATGTTATTCCCCTTATCAGCACCTTTGGCCAGTTGTCAGCCCAGTAAGCTCTGTAGTGTTTGATAACTGTGTAATACTATAGTACAAATAACTATATAGGCAGGGGTTCTACTATCAGATCCAGCAAATGTGTGTAAGTGTGTATGTGTGTAGGAAGAAGTATTTTGATGTTTCCCACCAAGTGCCATACTTTATCAGTCCTGCTGATGTCATTCCCCCTTCTCAGCAGCTTTGGCCAGGTGTCAGCCCAGTAAGCTCTGTAGCATGCACAATAACTGTGCAACACTGTAGTACAAATAACTAGATAGGCAGGGGTTCTACTGTTAGATCCGACAAATGTGTGTGTAAGTGTGTATGCTTGTAGGAAGAAGTATTTTGATGTTTCCCACCCAGCACCTTACTTTATCAGTCCTGCTGATGTCTTTCTACTTATCAGCACCTTTGGCCAGGTGTCAGCCCAGTAAGCTCTGTAGCATGTACGATAACTGTGTAGCACTGTAGTACAAATAACTAGATAGGCAGGGGTTCTACTCTTAGATCCGACAAATGCGTGTTTAAGTGTGTATGTTTGTCGGAAGAAGTATTTTGATAAGTTTCCCACCCATGTTGGTAATGTCTGCAGGACCAGAGCCTGCAAACACACAGACAACTGGAACACAAACAGAATACAGCATGTCAGACTACATTCAGTCAGTGGTACTAACAGCAATAATGCATCATGGCTAATAAGGTACATACATCTTTATGAATACCTATAATAAATGTAAGCAGACAGCACCTTACACAGTATTACATAGCTACACTGTATTAGATTCACCCTGTGCCCATATTAGCATGTCCCTGCATCGATGGTATGGATGACAGGGATGTGGCACAGATATCATCATATGCACAGGGTGTGGTGTGGGTTTGCCAGAGGCCTAGGCTGGGCCATATGGTTGACATCATGTGCGTGTGTGTGTTTGAAGGGGTATCCTATAGATGGGCTGTGCAGCAGTGCTGTGTGTGTCTGGAGGTGACGTGCCTGTGATACAGATGTGTGTGTATGTATGCACACAGTCACACCATGTGGCTGCCCTACACAGAGATATGTTGGACACCTGTGGACCGCACATGGCAGGGTGTCCAGTTCACCATCTCCGGTCATGGACATGTGAACTGGTCCTGCCAGTGGTCTCATTGGCACCACCAGGCCCAAGTTGGGATGCAGTACTGTTTTCTGATGGTGACTAGTGTCTGCTGGATCTACCTCGCTGATGAGACCAGCCAGGACCACGTGGCATGGCTTGCACCATTGTGATGTGGACAGCAACCCCCCCTTCAGTAGTGCTGGTGTCACTGCCACTATGGGAATGTGAAGGTGCATAGCCCTGTAGACTCTCAGCTGATGTTGGTGCTGACCTACTTCCACATGGCCACCGCCCATCTCCCACCACATGCTTTAGCACAGACAAGCCACGGTCGAGGATTGCCAAGGTCTCACCCCACCATCTATTCATGACCTCAGTATTTTGGTGTATGGCTTCAACAAGGTCATGTATATTGCCACATAAATCAGTAAGAGTTACATCCAACACCCTGAATATTTGTCTGTTGTTGTATTCACTATGTGCCTGTGCATCCATGTCAGCCTGAAACATGCATCTGGTGATACCTGCTGTGGCACTTGTGACAGTGGCATGATGAGCAACAGTCCTCCTGTGAGCACCCCTGTCCATCCACCTTTATGGGACCTCACCTGAACTCTGACTATGGCCAGTGTCTACACTCACACCTGAAATAGTCACCACACTAGCCTGTTCCATGCCACTACCTGCCAACTGTCCACCATCTGTGGCTGCTGGGAAAGGGACATGTGTGAGCATTGTGACTGTGTGTGGGGACATTATGGATGACTGTAGGATGCCAACCAATGCCACAGATTCAGCTCCTGACAAGCCCACCTGTGCCTGACTATGACCATCATCATTGTCAGAGTCTGCAGAGACACTGACGTCAGATTCTGAGCAGGAGGAACCATGACCATCATGTCCACCTGTGGGGGAAGACAACATACGTAAATTAATACCTGCACTATAACATGCTGCTAAACATGCACACACACACACACACACACACACACACACACACACACACACACACACACACACACACACACACACACACATGCACACACATGCAGGTGGGGTGGCAGACAGGCATTAAACAGAGCTCACAATAGCCAACTGGTGACATTTACAACAGTCAGACCACTACATACACATCCTGGATAGGATTTCAACATCACGCAGTGCAGCCCTTTCCAATTCATGTTAATACTTATATGCAGCTCTGTGATATGTGAGTAGTGTTAGTAGGTGATGGGAATTCAAGTAACACATAATTGCTGTTCACCTGTATAGCACAGTGGCAACTCCTACAGAACATACCTCTCAACTGTGTAGAGTGTCACTGAATGTCTACATGTGCGGCTCAAATTTCCAGACTGTTCATCATAATCCCTATGTTTGTCTGACACATTACTGAGATGATATGAGGACTGGTGTCACTAATTAATGACATATTTTGAGTTTCACACTTCAAAACCTCCAGTACATGTATGGTACAACAGAACCAGTTACACTAACAACCTTCTAAGCTTACAGTGGATATTATAAGTGTAGACACCCCTGTTAACATCTCAGGTTTGTCAGATATATAACATGAAACCACAGAACTCATGTGATAACATTTCCCACCTTTAATGTGACCTATAAGCTGTGCAATCCAATTGAATAACAAACATATTGATTAAGGGTAACATGTAGAAGTTGAAATACGTACACTAGGCTGGTTGCATGACTGTGCACACCCTTAAACTAATACTTTTTTAAAGCACCTTTTGATTTCATAACTGCAGTCAGTCCTCTTGGGAAGGTGTGTATCAGCATGGCACATCACAGCTTAGCAATATTTGTACACTCTCCCTTGCAGAAGCCCTCGAACTCTGTCAGATTGCGAGGGCATCTCTTCTGCAGAGCCCTCTTCAGGGCACCCCACAGATTTTCTATTGAATGTAGATGTGGACTGTGGCTGGGTCATGCCAAATATTGATTGTCTTCTGGTGAAGACATTCCTTTTTGGATTTTGATGTATGGTTTGGGTCATTGTCATGGGTAAAGGTGTAATTCCTATCCATCCACAGCTTTCTAGCAGACACATGAATATTTTGGGCCAAAAGGGACTGGTATTTGGAACTGTTCCTAATCCCCTCCATCTTAGCTAAAGGCCCACTTCCAGCTTATGAACAGCAACCCCAAAGCAGGACACTGCCATCACCATGCTTCACCATAGAGATGGTGTTCTTTTGGTGATGCACAGTGTTGTTATTGTGCCAAACAAACCTTTTGATATTGTGGCCAAAAAGTGCAACCTTGGTCTCATTACACCATAACACATTTCCACACATGCTATTTCGGGACCTGATATTTTTTCTTGAGACATTTTTCAGACCTGGATGTTGTTCTGTGTGCGAAAAAAGGCTTCCATCTTCCAACCCTACTCCATTGGCCAGACATGTGGAGAATATGGGAGACTGTTATCACATGTAGTACACAACCGGTACTTACCAGAGATTCCTAAAACTCTTGTAGTTTTGTTGTATGTCTCCTAGCAGCCTCTCTGACCAGTTTGGATCTTGTCTTTTCTACACATTTGGAGAGATATCCAGTTCTTTGCAATGTCACTGTTGCCCCATATTTTCACCACTATTTGATGACTGTCTTCACTGTGTTCCATGGTATATGCAATGCTGTGGAAATGTGTGTGCACCCTTCTCTGGCTGATACATTTCACAAATGAGATCCCTTTGCTGCTTCATAAGCTGTATGTGAACTATGGCTGTTGCTGTAGCAGGCAACTGAGTAAATGTTAGGATATTCCTGGTAGGACAGCTGACCATTATTTGCTGTTAACCAAAGAGTGTCTGTAAATGATGGCAGGTATGTACACAAGAAGCTTCAGCCTGTGCACATGCATGCATCTAGCTTCTTGTATATTTTTTATGTGTCATAATTGTTCCCCTAACAGATCTGTTTGTTTTACAATTGAATTGTACAGGTTGTAAGGGTTTGGAAATGTTTTATTGTGCTCTTATTTTTGCATATCACAAATACCTGGCATTCTAACAGGTGTATGCACACCATTTATATGCACTGTATAGCACTAATTTATAAAATATGTCCCTAGTTTTGGGCCTTTGTTCCCCCATTTTATCTCCTGCAAATAGGCCCCAGTGATGACCACTGTGATGCAATGCAGTTAACCCCACTACAAGTGAACATGCAGATATCGCAAAATGGCTGAGAGTAACAGTTGTATGCATGATCACATGCATGACGTTAACATGCCTGGGGTACTGGTGAGCCACAGCAGGAAAGTCCCATACTCACTGGCTTCAAGCTGCTGTCCCACATCCAGACCAAAGGTACCTATGTAGCTGTGGGGGAGCGGTATTGTCAGCAGACTCACATTTGGCATCAGTACAAGATGAATGCTACTATTCTGCGCATGTACAGTACTTACTCTGAGAGTACACAATTTGCTGTCCTTCACTATAGATGTGCACTTGTGTGCATTAATAAACCCCACCCACAAATGCAGTTTGAACTGACATATGCATCTAGATACTCTATAGAACACAGTATGACTGCTACATGATTAAATTGATGTGCACTGCGGCCTTACCTGGACGCTCCTTGCCTGTTGCCTGGGTGCCACCCACCTCCATGACTTATGTTTCTTGTGTTGGCTGTTGTGTGGGGGCTGCCCCAAGCTTGGCAAGGAGCTCCTCTGTTCCATAAGTGGAGCCTGTGTGGCTGGACCCCTACCTGTAGCAGTACGGTCCCTGTCCATGGCAACAGCCCTTTGTCAGGCATGACATATCAGGTCAGTTGCCCAATAATTGACCCGATCATATGTGCGGCCATAGTGGCCCAAGGTGTTAACTCTGTGGACAAGGTCATCCCACAGGGCAGTCCACTCCCACATATATTGTCAGCTATGGCCGAACATCAGTCCATGGTGCTGGTTTATGGCATCAGTGATGGTTGCATTTTCATCTGCAATATATGCTGGCTGATGCTGCATGCCACCTGGAAGGCATAAACAGGGAAACACATCACAGGACCTCAGACATTGCCCAGAATTATTTACAGAGCCAGTACATCAACATTACCTATCATTAACCACCACTTACAACCACATCATATCCCTGTCATCTATCAGCACAGTATGGACCTGAATTGCACTCCTGGCCCCAGATGTGTCATGTTTCCCCCAATGAGGGTCAGTACATTGCATAAACTATCATTCATCATTCACATTTGGTAGAGGGATGACAGTAGCCATCTTCCTTGCAGATGGAATGTCAATGGTGCTCATGCTTTGCTTGCATACAGTGTGTAATGGAGCTGGAAGCATATACCTGAGTTCATGTAGGATGCAGACAGGAATGTTATCATGTCCCATGGAGACTTGTTTTTGTTGACTTTGATTAGGCAATATGTACCTGCTCCCTGATGATCAAGGGAGGGGTGCAGGTGCTGTCCATAAACACCTATACTGATGGTGAGCCAGGGGGGTGATATTTGACCTAAACCTGTCTGCAGCAGGTTTACTATTGCTATGGTGTGTGTGTGTGTGTGTGTGTGTATGTGGTGTGATTGGCCATCATTACAGGGTGGGTTGGGTTGTTGCCTCTTGGATTGCATACATATGTGAAGTTGGCCTTGTGATTGCTTTTGGTAGATGTGTCGAATTTGTACTCATAATTAGCCTTACACTAATCCGCCTGTGACCTTATATGCTCATTCAGATAAAGTTTCTTGGTGCCTGCTCCTACTTTGTCCTGTACAGTCAAAATAGAGATCAATTATGTGGTTTGTGTATTGCTGCTGTCCAGCAAAGGGGATTATTCTACCTTGGTGGAGGCAGGTTTTACAAGTAAGGTATTGCTGAGTCCATACAGCTATGTAGGTAGTCATATAGCTGTTTGTAGTTGGCATTGACACAAGGTCATAACACATTTGGATACCTCTCCAGTTTTAACCTTAAAATCATTATTCTAGTACCCATGTCTGTGTCAGTGCAATGCAACAACCAAGATTACACATGTGTACAACATGTACAGCTTATTTACTTGACATTTTGCATCCCATGTCTGCTGTTATGAGGCAGCTAGATACACCTACCCATGTATGCATGTGCACAGGTAATACCTGATATACATTTCTGTTCTATGTCAGTATGGCACACTGTATTTATACTCTTGCTGCTAACCTGATCCTCTGAACCTGTTAGAGCAGGACATCTGGAGGACATCACACATACATGAGGGGCAATGGGCCAAAATTAGTGACACTTTCTTAATATTGCTGTAACATACTTAAATCATTTGATAGCACAATAGCCTTTGCATTCACAGACATACCCTGGAGGATGTCCAACATGCATATGGCAGGAAGAGAGGATAAAGGATAGGAGTGTGGTAGTGAGGGTGGGAACTTTTAATGTTGGCAGTATGACTGGTATGGGGACAGAGCTAGCTGATATGATGTGCAGTAGGGAGGCCAATATATTGTGCATTCAAGAGACCAGATGGAAGGAGGGGAAGGCTAGATGAATTGGAGGTGGGTCCAGATTGTTCTATCATGATGTGGATGGGAGGAGAAATGGTGTAGGGGTTATCCTGAAGGAACAGTATGCCAAGGGTGTTTTTGGAGGTGAAAAGAGTGTCAGATAGAGTGATGTTTATGATGTTGGAAACTGATGGTGTAATGATTAATGTTGTTAGTGCATATGTTACGCAAGTTACTTGTACAGTGGATGAGAAAGAAAAATTTTGGACTGAGTTGGATGAAGTAGTCATGACTGCACCCAAGGGAGAGAGAGTGGTGATTGGAGCAGATGGGCATGTTGGTGAAGGGAAGAGAGGGGATGCAGAAGTGATGGGTAGGTATGGTGTTAAGCAAAGGAATGCAGAAGGTGAGATGGTAGTGGATTTTGCAAAAAAGATGGACATGCCTGTGGTGAATACATATTTTAACAAGATGGAGGAGCATAGGGTGACATACAAGAGTGGAGAAGATGTACACAGGTGGATTATATCCTATGCAAGAGGGCCAGTTTGAAGGGGATTGGAGACTGTAAAGTGGTGACAGGGAAAGTGTAGTTAGGTAGCATAGAATGTTGGTCTGTGGGATGACGTTGGTGATCAAGAAGAGGAGGAGGAGTGTGAGGGCAGCACCAAGAATCAAATGGTGGAAACTGAAAAAGGGTGCTTGTGAAGTTGAGTTCAGGGCAGTGTTAAGACAGGCACTGGGTGGCAGTGAAGAGTTACCGAATATCTGGGTAAGTAATGCAGAGCTAGTAAGGGAGATGCCTAGAAAGGTGCTTGGTGTGACATCTGGACAGAGGAAAGCAGACAAGGAGACCTGATGGTGGAATGAGGAAGTACAAGGAAAGTATACAGAGAAAGAGTTTGGCGAAGAAGTGGGATTGTCAGAGAGATGAAGAAAGTAGACAGGAGTATAAGGAGATGAGGTGCATGGCAAAGAGAGAGGTGACAAAGGCTAAGGATGAGGCAGATGAAGAGTTGTATGAAATGTTGGACACTAAGGATGGAGAAAAGGACCTGTACCAATTGGATAGACAGAGAGACCAAGCTAGGAAAGATGTGCAGCATATAACGGTGATAAAGGATAATGAGGGAAATGTACTCACACGTGAGGAGAGTGTGTTTTGCAGATGCAAAGAGTACTTTGAGGGGCTGATTAATGAAGAGAATGAGAGAGAGAAGGTTGGATGATGTGGGTATGGTGAATCAGGAAGTGCAATGGATTAGCAAAGAGGAAGTAAGGATAGCTATGAAGAGGATAAAGAATGGAAAGGCTGTTGGTCCAGATGACATACCTGTGGAAGCATGGAGTTGTTTAGGAGAAATGGCAGGGGAGTTTTTAACCAGATTATTTAATGAAATCTTGTAAAGTGAGAGGATGCGTGAGTGGTGGAGAAAAAGTGTTTGGGTACTGATTATAAGAATAAGGGTGATGTACAAAGCTGTAGCAGCTACAGAGGGATAACATTGATCCATCACTGCATGAAGTTATGGGAAAGAGTAGTGGAAGCTAGGTTAAGAAGAGAATTGATGATTAGTGATCAGCAGTATGGTTTCATGCTAGGAAAGAGCACTACAGATGTGATGTTTGCTCTGAGAGTGTTGATGGAGAAGTACAGAGAAGGTCAGATGGAGTTGCACTGTGTCTTTGTAGACTTAGAGAAAGCATATGACAGGGTGCCTATAGAGGAGTTGTGGTATTGTATGAGGAAGTCAGGAGTGGCAGAGAAATATGTAAGAGTGGTACAGGATATGTACAAGGGTAGTGTGAAGTGGTGAGTTCTGTGGTGGGTGTGACAGATGCATTTAAGGTGGAGGTGGGATTACATCAGGGATCAGCTCTGTGCCCTTTCTTATTTATAGTGGTGATGGGCAGGTTGACAGACAAGATTGTGACCTGTAGTGAGAGTAGAGAACAGGTTGAGGAGACCCTGGAGAGGTGGAGATATGCTCTAGAAAGAGGAGGAATGAAGGTCAGCAGGACTAAGACAGAATATATGTATGTGAAAGGGAGGGAGGATAGAGGAATGTTGAGGATGCAGGGAGTCGAGTTTGCAAAGTTGTATGAGTTTAAATACTCAGAATCAACAGTTCAGAGCAATGACAAGTGTGAGGAGAGGTGAAGAAGAGAGTACAGGCAGGATGGAAAGGGTGGAGGAGAGAGTCAGGAGTGATTTGTGACAGTTGAGTACCATTAAGAGTGAAGGGAAGCTCTACAAGAGGGTAGTGAGTCCAGCTATGTTATATTGGTTGGAGACTGGATTTGCACTGGGTGTGACAAGGGTGGACAGGATTATGAATATGTATATTAGAGGGTCAGCCTTTATTGGACAGTTTGGAGACAAAGCCAGAGAGGAGAGATTACGTTGGTTTGGACATGTGTTGTCCATTTATGTCTATCACACTTCAGGCTAGTATTTGCTACAAACTACTTGATAGTGATACTTACACACTATTGGAGCATTCCAGTCCCATCCATTTGGATCCACTGGTCCAAGAGTGCCCCCTTCCTATGCCTTAGGTTGGCATAGTCGTGCCATACCTGCTCACCAGTCCGGGGGATGCCAGTAGCACTGGTGAGGTCACATGTGAAGTGGTCCCAGGCCTCTGCTTTGTATTTGGTGCCCTGGTACTGGCCCTGCAGCAGTTTCTCCTCATGGTTTTTACTAAGAGTCCAGCCATGACCCTGGACTCCTGAATGCTCCAGCATTACACCAGAAAGTGCACTCCCTCTCCTACACCAGCCATTATATCTGTACAGATGGACTATAACAGATTCTGGCTGTATTCCTCCCTACACCATTTAAATAGTGCAATATTCCTGCCATTTGCTGTCATTATACCATTTTGAAAAGTTGAAGCTCCGCTAAGCAGTGCGCAAGCCCACTGAGCTGGTTTTAACACTGCTTAAAGGAGAAGTTGTTGAGCACTATTCAATAGTGTGCAAATCCGCTTAGCTGGGTTACCTGCTACTTAGCATTCATGTCTTAGCAATGGTTACACCTGCTAAGCATAGCTCAGCATTGCTAACCATTGCTCACTTTTCATTTATTAAATCTATCAGACTTCTGACTTCATTTATTAAGTGTATATGATTTACTTTACATGACATCCCTCTATGTGCTTTCCTTACATTGGCAAGAAGTGTGACTATACTGTATGGGACACTTGTGTATACATGGGTGGTTTCACATGTTATATGCACTCACACTTCCATTTTACACCAGTTACACTACCCTGGTTGACAAAAAACAGTTACTACATAATTTAAGTTTAAAAAAAATGTTAACACTGCTTTCCCATGTCTTGGTATTCAAACCATGAACATTTGCATGCAAAGCTTGGATTCTAACCACTACACTATCTTCACTTGGGAATTTGAGCTGTATAGTTGTATTTCTCTCCTATGGGTTGTTTAAGCTATGGTAAGTGGATGGCCATAATGAGCACAGCCACTTAGCTACGCTTACACATTCCTTAGCCTAGAAAAAAATATACAATATTAATATATATCATTGAGAACTGCAGTCAGGAAATAATGGCATACATTTGGCTTTCAGGCTTCTATCCTTCAGAGATTCATGCTAATACATATCCTGTTTTCTATCAATTTTCTAGGTTTTTGAGGGCAATATTTAAGTGCTGCCCCTATTTTTAGTGTATTGCCAACCCCATTATTTGTGCCTTTGTCCACATGGACAGCAGTCAGGGAATATTGGCATACATTTGACTTTCAGACTTCTATACTTCAGAAATTCATGCTAATTCATGACCTGTTTTCTATCAACTATCTAATTTTGTGAGGGCAATATGTAAGAGGTGTCCCGTTTCAGGGCTTTATCCCCCATTATTTGTGCCTTTGTACAAATTTTCTGCTTTAGCAGGTTGTGAGGTGTCATATGGCACTTTTACAATGCAGAGGGTGTGTCACAGAACCTTCTACACACACCTGCATTGCTTTCCTGCTGCCATATGTATTTCAGTGTATGCGGACACTGAAATGATAATTTATTTCATTTCATAGTCTGCAGACACTGAAATACTGGCATAATATTAGAGACATTTTCTAATATTATGCCAGATCATGATTAGAAAGTGCTGTATGGCACATTCTGAGTGCAGGGGGCGGTGGGGCATCTTCAATGTCCAAGCACTACTTGAACATGCCCCCTGCACTTGTTCAAGGTTTGTGCCCATATAGCTTAAACAGCAGTGCTCCTTCATGAATTTGCAAGGCACAATGCTGTGGCTACACAGACATGAACCATTCCATGCAGGAATAGCACTATTCCTGCAGTTTATTGAATCCCAGGGATTAGTTCCTTAGCATGATGCCAATTGCAGAGATTTCTAAGAAATGAATTAAGATTGCAGTTTTGGGATTTAAATGACTCTCTAGGTCTACCGAGAGCAAAATCATGTGCATAGAGAATTACGTTTGACTGGTGTAGTAGGTGACTTATGAAGACCACAAAAGAAGTGCGATTATTAAATGGGATGGAGATTGTGGTGGACAATTCACTTTTTACACTGAAAAGATTCCGGTAGTTTGTGTAGGGCCCTGAACAGACAGTTGTGATTAACTAGAACTACAATGATTGCATTGAACAAGTCAACAAAATGGGTATTGCTGCTTAGTCACTGATTAAATCCAGTTAATTTGGTACCAGTTAATGAGAGGAAAGCTGTCACTGTGCTTCTAGCCTTTAGTTAAGACATGTTGATGTAACAACAGGAGGTTATGTTTGTAGATAGTCACCTGTTTGTTGTTGGCTTGCCCTTATGAAAAGTTATCTTAATTATGTTAACAGTGAAATTCACCTGTAATCTAAGTATTTACCATGAATTTGGTGAAAGGTGTAACAGTTGCAAACTTCTGGAGTGAGGTGAGTGTTGTGAGCTTTAGTGGTTGTAGATGTGAGAGACAAGGTAGGTTATGCTTTCTTTGAACATTTTTGAAAATGTGTATAGATTTCATTGAATTCAGGGCTATTTTCCTTAAGAATAGAACCACTTAGAGGAGCTCTTTGCCTTAGATGGCTTTTTACTGGAATGGATTGCAGCGTGGTTCACTGAGTTCAGGCTGGCCTTGGCTGCTGGAAGTGGTGGGCATTGTGGTGTCAGGACAAAATATTTTAACAAGGTCATACAGAGGTATAAAGGATATAGTGTTAGTTGTTGGATTTGCTGATTTTTCTTAAAGTTTTGTGGAATTTAACAGTCTTTCGGATTGTATATTATGACAAGGGATACATTTTTAGCTTCCAATTTGCTTTCTGCACTTATTTGAAGATATTGGTATAGTTGGTAAGCATCATTTGATTGAGCCTTTTTGCATTTGGTATATGCATTATTCCTTTGCTTATGGAGCAGTTTGGATATCCATGGCACTCAGTGACTTTTTTACCTGTGGAAAGTTAAGGAGAAGTATTTGTTTTGCAGGTTTAAAAAGATATTAGTTAAGGTGAAGCAGATTAAACAATGGGATGGTTTAGAACAGTGACCAGTCAGCTGATATAAGGTCAGGTCATTGTGAGGCTGAAAATGCAATTTCTTAGACTGAAGAGAATGAGAGGGGTGTTTGGATTGCCTTAATGGTCCAGGTAAATATCTGTAGACACTGATTACTTAGGTTGGGGCATAAGATGAAGACAATGATGATGTTGCATGCATTAGTAAATGCAGAACAAGGGATGCGTGATTGTCAGTTATACAGTTAGGTCTATTGATTTATGAGTTTGCTATGTAAGTCCTGGATTGTCAGGGTGTCAGTTATGTTATAACTGAAAGTCGGAGAAGAAAGAGAAACAATAAATAAGGAAAACAATAAGGCAAAATGACAAAATAAATATGTGCAAAAGTAATGGTTATGAAAATGAAAGCCATGTAAGATTCCAAGGTGAAGGTCACAGAAAAAAAACTGTGCTATTTTAATTCAGGTTTCATATAAAAATGAGATAAGGCACTACCCTCCATTACGTATTATAGAATATATGCTACAAAAGGGCATTTTACTGAGATGTGTAAATATAAAAATTGTGTGTGGAAAATAATTTTCATTTTGCTTAACAAAAATATGAAAATAAGCTCTTTGTCACGTGAAAAGACTTCATATAATGAAGCCTTAAAATGCATCTGAAACAGTCACATAAGCAGTCTGATGACTGCCAGAAAGAAATATTGATATTGCTAATCCATATAACTTCAATTTCAACTTTATTTTTATTATAGTGGTTATCATGTGAGTTTATTATCATAAAAAGTAGAGAAGGTGACAGTGTCAAAAGCATGAAGAATACTAACTTGCGAAAACATTCAGTATGACATTAATCTAATGAAATCTCAAGTCAGAATGGCACATATAATAACTGCAAAATGCTAAAAAAATCAAAACAGTCAAGAACTCTAAATTCTAAGCAGGGATAGATACTGAGGAATGAAGTCACAGTACCAGGAATACTATCTCTAGCACCTTATGCCGATTTCCATTAAAATATAACTGCACATAAGGTACAGTAAGGCTGTAGGAGCTTGGGAATGAGAGGTGTCTACAACAACAGCTTTGCAAAGTTATACATCAAACTTTCACTGACATAAAGACAAACTTTGAAACTCCAAAATAAAGCCATTAATAAAAGAACTCAGAGTACAAAACATAAATTGCTTAAGAAATAGTCCAAGATAGTTGTCCCAAGGCAGATATCTTCCTTAATCTTCAGACCTGTACAGCTATGAATTTAAACTAGTCAATGGTAAAGAATATAATACTTTGCTGCAAGATAGTTTAAAGATTTGAGTCTAGGGAGTTTTAAGTACAGAGTTGCATATTATGTACACTGTTAACCTCTTCTGGCCACTCTGAGGGACCAGTTCATCATATATTTCTAATAGGAATACTTTAAAATACATATACGTTTTGAATTTATATAGCAAAAATAAGTAAATTTGCCTGATAGTTTTGGTTTTGCAGATGATGAGGTACTAGGAATGACAAAACAACTATGTACAGTGAAAGAAGGTGGTGCACAAGGCCACAAACTAGCTCTACCGGCATAAAGAGATAAATAGATTCCATGTTCAAGTAATACCTTTGGCAGCAGTTCAGACTTGTTCTGGGAGGTGGAGCATGCTTTTCCTGAGAGTGAGGAATGAACTGTAACCATCCAATGAATCATTCTCTTGGAGGATGGCAGTGGTGCAGGTATGGCCCTGAGGCAGGTAATCAGTCACCAAGCCATATAAGCAGTGATAATCATAGGTACATAGGAGCCTACACTAGGATGAGGAGGGTGTAGTGACTTCCATGGTGACATGGGTCATTTGGGTCTCACCCAGGGGAGGAAATATGCATAAATCAGATGTCACCATTACTAAAATTCCAGCAAGAACACAAAGCAGTCAAATGGCTAAATGTTTGGCAATCTACATTGTGTGGAAATCCTGATTCATTCGCAGGTTTATAACATTTTCTGGAAAATAACTCATAAAAATAAAACTTGATGAATTGTAAATCACAAGTATTTTGATGAAAGTATCAGGTGCTCTTGAGAGTAAAGTAAAACAGGTAGTAAGAATATGGAAACCTTTGGAAATGTGTGTCATTAAGAAGCAAACAAGGTGGTGGCCAAGGATGAACACAGGATAGCAGCAGTTTTCTTCAGCTCCACCAATTTCATTACATTGACAGGAATTAATTACTTAAAAAATTAATTTCTGAAGTAATTTTCTTTCTAAATATGTTTGTTTTATATAGTTCTTGAACTATATCTAAAAAAGAAAGGAAATCTTAATAATATTCCTGTCAGAAATTACTTTGGAAATTTTTCTGTCAGTTTATCAGTCTGAAATGAGTTCCAGTAAGACAAATTCTCAAGACTCCAGCATCAAGAAAGAACTTCAGTCTCTGATAATTATAGTCCAGCAACTTACTGCTAAGATGGATAAAATGGATACTAAAATAGACACTTTCATAGAAAAGCTACAAAACAAATAGACTTGTTACATATGGACCTGCAACAACAGAAGATCCAGATGACAGGCATAGAAGAAGCTGTGAATGACATGGAAAATAGAATACAAGAAGAGGAAATCAACATTGAGTTTCTGCTGAAACAAAATACACATTTACAAACAAAGCTGGATGACCTGGAAAATAGATCTAGGCGCAATAACATTAGGATTTTTGGACTGCCAGAAAATATTGAAGGTAACAATATTACTTCTTTTTAACAACATGGCTCCCTAAAACTTTAGATTTACCAGAAGCATTCTCTTTTGGTATCGAAGAGCACATAGATCTATAGCTAATACTAACTCTAACAAAAACTATCCTAGATCAGTTATAGTTAGATTTCTATCATCTTTTGATAAAGAGATGGTTCTTAAATCTGCTTGGGCTAAAGCTCCTGTTAAGATTAATGAAACAACTGT
>NC_056739.1:677129278-677163190 GCF_019279795.1 Protopterus annectens | reverse complement strand
TCACCATCCCCACAAGAGGAGACAACATACTAGATCTCATCATCACGAACATGGGGTCACAATGTTCAACACCAGAAGTATACCCATCATTGGTGATATCAGATCATAAACTAATCTCACTGGAAGTCCACATCCCACCCCCACCCCAGATAAAACAGACCACAGTGAAGAACTTCTCAAAAGCCGACTTCACACTTCTAAAGACTGGTGTGGTCTCTTTCAAGGCCCCCAAGCCAGCGGAAACCATTACCCAAGCCGCTGAATCACTTACAAATGCCTTCTACCAGCACCTCCAGGACTGCATGGATCAGGCAATCCCAAACAAATCAAAGACTCTTTGTACCAAAGGCAAGTGTCCAGTCTGGTGGACCCCAGCCATAACCAAGCTCTGCAACAAAAGAAAGGAGCTACTACAAGATAGAGCAAAATCCGTAGAAGGGAAGACACCCCTGCTCATTATAAGTACAAAACTGAGATCTCTCATAAAATCATCCAAGGCAAATTTTGAGAGAAAAATCGCTAAGGACTCAAAAGACAATCATAAGGCCTTTTTTAGCTATGTTAGAAACCTGGGAGGAAACTCCCAGATATGCTCAGAATTAGTTCAAAATGATGTAAAAATCACTAAACCTACAGACATTGCCAATATACTGGCTGACAGGTTCAGTGCAGATTTCTCCCCCCCTCCCCCCCAAAAGGAGAGATATCTATACCAGAGGATTGTAGCCCCCCAAACATCTCAAATGCTCAGGTGAGAACTGCTCTATCCAAGGTGAAAAACACAGCATCCATGGGACCAGATGGTGTCCCCAGTTGTGTGCTCCACGAACTCAATGAGGAATTAAACCCACAGTTAGGGCAGCTGTTTAATCTTAGCCTCCCCTCAGGATATGTACCCAAGGAGTGGCGTACGGCAACGGTGGTCCCACTTCACAAAGGAGGTGCCTCCACCGACCCCAGAAACTACCATCCCATCAGCTTGACAAGCCTGGTCTGCAAAGCTATGGAGAGGATCATAATGGAACTCATAAATGAGGACAAAGGGGACTTGCAGACTTTGGATCCAACCCAGTTTGGCTTTGTCAAGGGCAGATCATGCCTTTTAAACTTGGTTGACTTTTTCGAAACAGTCACCAAGGCCATTGACGAGGGCAAGGCAGTCCACACAGCCTACCTTGACCTGGCAAAGGCTTTCAACACAATACCCCACTCGGGTATCATTGAAAAACTCACCAGCTTAAATGTAAACCCATACGTCACAAGATGGGTTGCAAACTGGCTAAGTGACAGAACCCACAGGGTCAGAGTTGTTGGCGCCATGTCACACTCCAAGCCTGTTACAGGTGGTGTCCCACAGGGCTCAGTCCTGGGCCCACCTTTGTTCGGCATCTACCTTTCAGAAGTACAAGCAGACGCAGGAGGATTATGGCTGACAAAGTTTGCAGATGACTGCAAACTGGGAACCGTAGTTGGAAACCCATCTGACACAGACATCCTTCAGAAGGGTCTCATAGAAACGGATAACTGGTGCCAGAGCCATGGCCTAAAGTTAAACGCTAAACAATGCATAGTCATACCCTTCGGGAAAAACAAGGTTACCCCTAGTTACCATATAGGTGGCAATCCTCTAAGCACAGAAGAGGTTATCAGGGATCTGGGCACCCAGGTTGACAGTAACCTTTTGTTTGACACTCACGTTGCCAAAGTAGTTAGGAAGACCTTCTACATTGCCCACCTGATCATGCAGGGATTCACATCTAGATCAAGGGGGGGTCATTGTTCCCCTGTACTCATCACTCATCAGACCAATGACTGAATACAATGCCCCATTCGGAATGTATCTGACCCGACACCTGCAGCAATTGGAAAGGCCCCAAAAATTCCTCAACAGAAGGATAAAGGGTCTCAAAAATATGTCTTATGCTGCCCGACTGAAGGAACTCCAGCTCTATTCAGTCGCCTTCCGTCTGCCCAGAGGTGACCTGTGCCTGACATACAAGGCCATGTCCAACCCGGAATTAATGAACATGTTTCACCTCAAAACCTCTAAATCCATCAGAAGTACAGGGGCAAGAGACTTAAACCTCAACACGGCTATTAATAGGACGTGCTGGAGGGACAGATTCATCACCCAGAGACTCCCTATGCTGTGGAACAACATCCCGGTACATGTGGGGCAGAGCACCTCACTGGCTTTGTTCAAGGGAAATCTTGACCAATGGATGGGAGATCGCAGGTATACCCCAGGGATAACCTCGGTGTCACTGCTTGACAGAGGCACAGCAAAATACTGGGCATATTATCCTTCAAACTGAAAGGGTGGCAGAAGCCACAAAACTCTGTGCTAGGCTTATAAATGCCCTAGGGCAGATAGCCTAGTATGAACCTATGAACCTATGAACATAGGCCTGGTGCAGTTCCTGCTATTAGGACAGTGGTCTGAAGCAAGCTATATAGTAGTAGACAGTTTTAGCCATTGGTATTTGACCATGGCTAATCCATGTTGCTTCTTGTTGTGGTACCAACATAGGGGTGTGGTTATCCATGACATTTATTGCTAGTCACCCTCATTTTGTAGCTTGTTCCATGTTTTTGCACATGTACGTCACTGTATGAGGTGTCACCTGGTAGTGTTAGGGTGCTGATGTGGGCTTTGACACAGTTTTCTATTACAGCACTGATATCTACATTCTCTATACTGTGTGCGTTTACACTGCGTGCATCTTGCTGTTTATACTTCTGGCATTGGGTAACATTACATCTAGGTTCCTATCCCTTGTGGTACCTATGAAGGTGGGTTTGTGTTTTTGTGGTTTATGATTGGTGAGGGTGGATGTTAGTCAGGGTCCTCAGGTGTGCATATGGTACATGGTGTTACATTACTTAACACATGGCATTGATGCCTCAGGTGGTGCTGCAGGGCTGCCTCTGTCGGATGCACATACTACACTCCCTGTACATGTTTGGAAGCAGGTTGTGTCATGTTAGGCATCCCTGTTACTATATGAGTGAGTCGGAGGGGTTATCAGTCCCAGTGTTCCTACTGAGCCAGTGTATGTGCTATGCGTTGCCTCTTTACCAAGGCCAGGGCATACTGAGCACGCCTCCTTCTGCCTACTGGGGCAAGGTCAGGTTGTTCCTCCTCTGAGTCACCCTCTGCCTGTGGTGGTCTTGGCAATGGTGGGGGTATGTTTGGCCCAGCCCTATGCTGGTCCTGCTGCAGCTGTTTCCGCAGGATCATATTATGTAGCATAGCACATATTATGATCATTTGGGTACATGTAGTTGGTGTGTACTGCAAGGCTCCACCAGATGTGTCCAGACACCGGAACCGTGACTTGAGCAGCCCAAACACACGCTCTATGACATTACGTGTTTGTGCGTGTGCCTCATTATGGCGTTCCTGTTCGGGTGTGTGTGCATTTCTGATGGGTGTCATCAGCCACGGCTGAAGTGCATAACCTGCATCCCCCACTAGGTGTCCGTGTGGGAAGTCCCCACTGGCAAATGATTGGTACAGCTGCGTCAGATGCCAGATGTGGGAATCGTGGTAGCTCCCAGGGCAGCCAGCACACACATTCATTATTAAGCCCTGGGCATCACACACGACCTGGCAGTTGAAGGAGGGGAATCCCTTGCGGTTAATATAGGCTCTACCCCGCTCACCGGCTGGTGCTTTGATGCATATGTGCGTGCAGTCTATTGCACCCAGTACCTCAGTGTATCCCGCTATTTGCTGGAAGAGATGCATATTGCTGGCCAATACCTCACGGGCATTGGGGAAATATACATGATCACCGACATATGCTGACATGGCATCCAGGAACTGGTGCAGTACCCTGGAGGCTGATGCCTGTGATATCCCCATCATATCACCAGTTGGTCTCTGGAAGGTACCTGTTGCTAGTATTCTTAGGCCAACACATACCTTGGTTTCCACTGGGATGGGTTCCCCTCTGTTGGTTCTGTGTGTGAGACGTGGCCTGCACACCTCAACAATTTGCTGCAGAAGGTCTCTGTCTGCTCTGTAGTGCTCTACTATCTCCAGCTCATGTAACCCATGGTAGGTGACCCTGGGCCTGTATACTCTCCTCCATCTCCTCACTCTGGGTTGTCTGTCAGCATCTGCATTGTCACCACCCTCAGCAATTCGCCTATGCCTGATTATGACAGCTATGGCAGCCCCTAGCATTTCTGCTCTGAGTTCAGCTTTTTTCAGTTTTCAATTCTGATAGCTTACTCCTTTCTTGCAGTATCTCTTGTGAGAAACACCCTGCACTGCTGTTTGCAGTGTTTTAAGTGCTGGGTTGGGCTTCTAGTCTGCCTGTGTAATTGCCTGCTTCCAATTGTTTCCACCAATTAACTCCAGCAGTATCCTCTGGCAGTTTCCCTGTAATCTGGTTGTTTCCTTTTTCCTCTCTGTTTCCTCAGGGGGAGCAATGTGCACACCAGCTTAAGCACGCTCACAGTTACTTAAATGCGCGCACACATCCTTACATGGTGTTACACGCGTACACATCCTTACACAGTGTGAACTTAGCTGATTCATGTTAAAACGCGTGCACACAGCCTTACACACGTGCACGCCTGCGCAAACCATTGTAAACGGGTTGCAACATGCTCCCACATGCTGAACCTGCCTTACACGCGCGCACATGCGCGCATGCACGTATATCAAGAAAGTTTGAGTGTAGGGATAGTGTGCACCCTCTATTTCTTGACTTTCCTAGTGTTCTGTTGGGACACACCTCTCTCCCTGCTGTCTGTCTGTCATCTGTCACGTTACATTGCCCTCCAATTTGATACATTTATTTCTATCATTCCCCCCGTGATGTCACCTACCTCTTACTCTGTTCCTCCCCATTCTATAACTCTTACACTACTCAGAAAGTGCTCATTACCTATGTGGCAGTGTGATTCAGTATTGTAACCCTCATTTACATAGGATTGCCTAGTAATGCTTAGTTACATTTCTTACACGGAGACCCCCCCCCTTGGCAACCACTACACGGAGGCCATATTGTTTTTGGTCTGCTAGTCCCTGCATTGTCATTCCATGTGATACATTAAACCCACAATTGTGGGCTTATACGCTTCGGTTTTCAGTTTTAGGTAGCGCACCCCGTTTGCGCGGGTGTGCGCTGCAGTTACACATGAAAATCCCACGGAAAAAAAAAAGTTATTTAAAATACTTTTGCAACACTTTTTAATGCTAATGGCCACATAATTGGCCATTGGCATGCTAAATGAAACATATGCACCCTTTATTTGGAGCTGACATAGCTCCGTTGTCAATTTTGCAGAAATGTACTCAGTTGTCAGCTGAGTACATTCCTGCAGCTAACACGTCCGTTACACGGACTGGTTTAGGCTTCTTGGATCGCTCAAATACCTCATTTGCATATCTTTGAGCTGCAAATGAGGTATTGAGCATTTCCACGCCCAGTCCGTGTAAGAGACGTGTTAGCTGTCTCTTACACGGAGGTTTGGGCTGTTCCTGGATCAGGAGGCTTACACGGAGGCTTACACTACTCTTGAACTCCGTGTAAGCCTTCGTGAATCCTGCCCAGTATTTTTAAAACTGCAAATTTGTACTTTAAAGAAGACTAAAATACATTCTGCAAGTTTCACTTAACTTCAGCTTATAATGCAGATGTTTGTAGCCAAGCAAGTCTCTCAGAAGTGGAGCATAAAATGATTTCTCAAACTTTGTGGCTAGCCCTTAAAGTACAGAGGAATCCATCTAGGCTATTAAATATAAGATAAGAAAGAAGTGATAAGACCACCACCCCTTCTTATGGCAGAGACACAAAATGCACACTGTTTAAGAAAACACACAATTAGAAAACACAAAAATGAAAATACAGTATTTTTAAAATTGCAAGTTTGTACTTAACAGAAGACTAAAATGCACTACTGCAAGTTTCACTTACCTTCAGCTTCTAATGCAGATGTTTGTAGCCAAGCAAGTCTCTCAGAAGTTGAGCATAAAATGATTTCTCAAACTTTCTGGTTAGCACTTAAAGTACAGAGGAATCCTTCTAGGCTCTTAAATATCAGATAACAAAGAAGTGACAGGACCACCACCCCCTCTTATAGCAGAGACAGACACAGCACACCTTTCAATGAAACACAGAATTAGGAAACAGAAAAAATGTAAATACAGTACTTTTAAAACTACAAGTTTGTTCTTAGAAGACTAAAATGCACTACTGCAAGTTTCACTTAATTTTAGCTTCTAATGCAGATGTTTATATTTTTAAAACTGCAAGTTTGTACTTAACATAAGACTAAAATACACTACTGCAAGTTTCACTTAACTTCAGCTTCTAATACAGATGTTTGTAGCCAAGAAAGTCTGTCAGAAGTTGAGTATAGAATGATTACTCAAACTTTCGGGCTAGCAGTTACGGTACAGAGGAATCCCTGTAGGCTATTAAATATCAGATAAAAAAGAAGTGATAAGACCCCCACCCCCTCTTATAGCAGAGACACACACAGCACACTGTTCAATGAAACACGCAATTAAGAAACAGAATAAAATGAAAATACAATACTTTTAAAACTGCAAGTTTGTACTTAACAGAAGACTAAAATACACTACTGCAAGTTTCTCTTATCTTCAGCTTCTATTGCAGATGTTTGTAGCCAAGCAAGTCTCTCAGAAGTTGAGCATAAAATGATTTCTCAAGCTTTGTGGCTAGCACTTAAGGTACAGAGGAATACTTCTAGGCTATTAAATATCAGATGAAGTGATAGGAACACAACTCCCACTTATAGCAGAGACACACATAACACACTGTTCATAGAAACACACAATTAGGAAACAGAAAAAATGAAAATAGAGTACTTTTAAAACTGCAAGTTTGTACTTAACAGAATACTAAAATGCACTACTGCAAGTTTCACTTAACTTCAGTTTTTAATACAGTTGATTGTAGCAAAGCAAGTCTCTCAGAAGTTGAGCATAAAATGATTTCTCAAACTTTGTGTCTAGCACTTAAAGTACAGAGGAATCCCTTTATGCTATTAAATATCAGATAATAAAGAAGTTATAAGACCACCACCCCCTCTTATTGCAGAGACACAGACAACACACTGTACAATGAAGCACACAATTAGGAAACAGAAAAAATGAAAATACAGTACTTTTAAAACTGCAAGTTTGTACTTAACAGAAGACTAAAATGCACTACTGCAAGTTTCACTTAACTTAAGCTTCTAATGTGTATAGTTGTATCCAAGCAAGTCTCTCAGAAGTTGAGCATAAAATGATTTCTCAAACTTTGTGGCTAGCACTTAAAGTAAAGAGGAATTCCTCTAGGCTTTTAAATATAAAATAAAAAAGAAGGGTTAAGATCACCACCAAATCTTATAGCAGAGACATACACAGCACACTGTTCAATGAAACACACAATTAGGAAACAGAAAAATGGAAATACTGTATTTTTAAAACCGCAAGTTTGTACTTAACAGAAGAATAAAATACACTACTGCAAGTTTCACTTAACTTCAGCTTCTAATGCAGATGTTTGGTGCCAAGCAAGTTTCTCAGAATTTGAGCATAAGATGATTTCTCAACTCTGTGGCTAGCCCTTAAAGTACAGAGGAATTCCTCTAGGCTATTACATATAAGATAAGAAAGAAGTGATAACACCACACCTCTTCTTATTGCAGAGAGACACACACACAGCACACTGTTCAATGAAACAAAAAATTAGGAAACAGAAAAAACAGAAAATACAGTATTTTCAAAACTGCAAGTTTGTACTTAAAAAAAAGACTAAAATACATACTGCAAGTTTCACTTAACTTCAGCTTATAATGCAGATGTATGTAGCCAAGCAAGTTGCTCAGAAGTTGAGCATAAAATGATTTCTCAAACTTTGTGGCTAGCACTTAAAATACAGAGGAATCCATCTAGGCTATTAAATATCAGATAACAAAGAAGTGATAAGACCACTACCCCATCTTGTAGCAGAGACACACACAGCACACTGTTCAATAAAACACACAATTAGGAAACAGAAAAAATGAAAATACAGTATCTTTAAAATTGCAAGTTTGTACTTAATACAAGACAAAAATGCATTACTGCATGTTTCTCTTAACTTCAGCTTTTAATGCAGTTGTTTGTAGCCAATCAATTCTATTAGAAGTTGAGCATAAAATTATTTCTCAAAATTTGTGGCTAGCACTTAAAGAACAGAAGAATCCCTCTAGGCTATTAAATATCAGATACACAAAAGTAATAAGACCACCACCCCCTCTTATAGCAGAGACATACACAGCACACTGTTCAATGAAACACACAATTAGGAAACAAAAGAATGGAAATACAGTACTTTTAAAACTGCAAGTTTGTACTTAACAGAAGACTAAAATACACTACTGCAAGTTTCAATTAACTTCAGCTTCTAATGAAGATGTTTGTAGCCAAGCAATTCTCTCAAAAGTTGAGTATAAAATTATTTCTTAAACTTGTGGCTAGCCTTTAAAGTACAGAGGAATCCCTCTAGGCTATTAAATATAAGATAAGAAAGAAGGGTTAAGACAACCACCCCCTCTTATAGCAAAGACACTCACAACACACTGTTCAATGAAACACACAATTAGGAAACAGAAAAAAATAAAATACAGTACTTTTAAAACTGCAAGTTTGTACTTAACAGAAGACTAAAATACATTACTGCAAGTTTCACTTAATTTCAGCTTCTAATGCAGATGTTTGTAGCCAAGCAAGTTTCTCAGAAGTGGAGCATAAAATGATTACTCAAGCTTTGTGGATAGCCGTTAAAGTACAGAGGAATCCCTCTAGGCTATTAAATATAAGAGCAGAAAGAAGTGATAAGACCACTAACCCTTCTTATAGCAGAGACATACACAGCACACTGTTCAATAAAACACACAATTAGTAAACAGAAAAAAATGAAAATACAGTATTTTTAAAACTGCAAGTTTGTACTTAACAAAAGACTAAAATACACTACTGCAAGTTTCTCTTATCTTCAGCTTCTATTGCAGATGTTTGTAGCCAAGCAAGTCTCTAAGAATTCGAGCATGAAATGATTTCTCAAACTTTGTGGCTAGCACTTAAAGTACAGAGGAATACTTCTAGGCTATTAAATATCAGATAAGGAAGTGATAAGAACACAACCCCGACTTATAGCAGAGACACACATAGCACACTGTTCAATGAAACACACAATTAGGAAACAGAAAAAATGAAAATACAGTACTTTTAAAACTGCAAGTTTGTACTTAACAGAAGACTAAAATACACTACTGCAAGTTTCAATTAACTTCAGCTTCTAATGAAGATGTTTGTAGCCAAGCAAGTCTCTCAGAAGTTGAGTATAAAATGATTTCTTAAACTTGTGGCTAGCCTTTAAAGTACAGAGGAATCCCTCTAGGCTATTAAATATAAGATATGAAAGAAGGGTTAAGACCACCACCTCTTATAGCAGAGACACTCACAGCACACTGTTCAATGAAACACACAATTAGGAAACAGAAAAAAATAAAATACAGTACTTTTAAAACTGCAAGTTTTACTTAACAGAAGACTAAAATACACTACTGCAAGTTTCACTTAATTTCAGCTTCTAATGCAGATGTCTGTAGCCAAGCAAGTTTCTCAGAAGTGGAGCATAAAATGATTTCTCAATATTTGTGGATAGCCCTTAAAGTACAGAGGAATCCCTCTAGGATATTAAATATAAGATAAGAAAGAAGTGATAAGACCACTACCCCTTCTTATAGCAGAGACATACACAGCACACTGTTCA
This sequence comes from Protopterus annectens, assembly GCF_019279795.1. Taxonomy (NCBI): domain Eukaryota; kingdom Metazoa; phylum Chordata; order Ceratodontiformes; family Protopteridae; genus Protopterus; species Protopterus annectens. The sequence goes on along the minus strand of NC_056739.1, from coordinate 677,153,402 downwards.
ATAAAACACACAATTAGTAAACAGAAAAAAATGAAAATACAGTATTTTTAAAACTGCAAGTTTGTACTTAACAAAAGACTAAAATACACTACTGCAAGTTTCTCTTATCTTCAGCTTCTATTGCAGATGTTTGTAGCCAAGTAAGTCTCTAAGAATTCGAGCATGAAATGATTTCTCAAACTTTGTGGCTAGCACTTAAAGTACAGAGGAATACTTCTAGTCTATTAAATATCAGATAAGGAAGTGATAAGAACACAACCCCGACTTATAGCAGAGACACACATAGCACACTGTTCAATGAAACACACAATTAGGAAACAGAAAAAATGAAAATACAGTACTTTTAAAACTGCAAGTTTGTACTTAACAGAAGAATAAAATGCACTACTGCATGTTTCACTTAACTTCAGTTTTTAATTCAGTTGATTGTAGCAAAGCAAGTCTCTCAGAAGTTGAGCATAAAATGATTTCTCTAACTTTATGGCTAGCACTTAAAGTACAGAGGAATCCCTCTAGGCTATTAAATATCAGATAAAGAAGTGATAAGACCACCACCCCCTCTTATTGCAGAGACACAGGCAACACACTGTTCAATGAAGCACACAATTAGGAAACAGAAAAAATGAAAATACAGTACTTTTAAAGCTGCAAGTTTGTACTTAACAGAAGACTAAAATGCACTACTGCAAGTTTCACTTAACTTCAGCTTCTAATGCAGACGTTTGGTGCAAAGCAAGTTTCTCAGAATTTGAGCATAAGATGATTTCTCAAATCTGTTATAAGATAAGAAAGAAGTGATAACACCACACCTCGTCTTATTGCAGAGAGACACACACACAGCACACTGTTCAATGAAACAAAAAATTAGGAAACAGAAAAAACAGAAAATACAGTATTTTCAAAACTGCAAGTTTGTACTTAAAAAAAGACTAAAATACATACTGCAAGTTTCACTTAACTTCAGTTTATAATGCAGATGTTTGTAGCCAAGCAAGTCGCTCAGAAGTTGAGCATAAAATGATTTCTCAAACTTTGTGGCTAGCACTTAAAATACAGAGGAATCCCTCTAGCCTATTAAATATCAGATAACAAAGAAGTGATAAGAACACAACCCAGTCTTATAGCATAGACACACACAGCACACTGTTCAATGAAACACACAATTAGGAAACAGAAAAAATGGAAATACAGTACTTTTAAAACTGCAAGTGTGTAATTAACAGATGACTAAAATACACTACTGCACTTTTTAACTTCAGCTTCTAATACAGATGTTTATAGCCAAGCAAGTCTTTCAGAAGTTGATTTTAAAATGATTACTCAAAATGTACGGCTAGCTCTTAAAGTAGAGAGGAGTCTTTCTAGGCTATTAAATATAAGATAAGAAAGAAGTGATAAGACGACCACCCCCTCTTATAGCAGAGAGAGAGAGATACACACAGCACACTTCTCAATGAAACAAACAATTAGGAAACAGAAAAAATGGAAACACTGTATTTTTAAACTGCAGGTTTGTATTTAAAAGAAGACCAAAATACATACTGGAAGTTTCACTTAACTTCAGCTTATAATGCAGATGTTTGTTGCCAAGCTTGTCTCTCAGAAGGTAAGCATAAAATGATTTCTCAAACTTTTTGGCTAGGACTTAAAGTACAGAGGATTCCCTATAGTCTATTAAATATCAGATAACAAAGAGGTGATAAGAACAAAACCACCTCTTATAGCAGAGACACACACAGCACATTGTTGAATGAAACAATTAGGAAACAGATATAATAAAAATGCAGTACTTTTAAGACTGCAAGTTTGTACTTAACAGAGCACTAAAATACACTACAGCAAGTTTCACTTAACTTCAGCTTTTACTGCAATTGTTTGTAGCCAAGCACGTCTCTCAGAAGTTCAGCATAAAATGATTTCTCAAACTTTGTGGCTAGCTTTTAAAGTAGAGAGGAATAATTATAGGCTATTAAATATCAGATAAAGAAGTGATAAGACCATCAACCCCTCTTAGAGCAGAGACACACACAGCACATTGTTCAATGAAACACACAATTAGGAAACAGAAAAAAATAAAATACAGTACTTTTAAAACTGCAAGTTTGTATTTACCAGAAGACTAAAACACACTCCTGCAAGTTTCACTTAACTTCAGCTTATAATGCAGATGTTTGTAGCCAAGCAAGTCTCTCAGAAGTTGAGCATAAAATGATTTCTCAAACTCTGTGGTTAGCACTTAAAGTACAGAGGAATCCCTCTTGGCTATTAAATACCAGGTAAAAAAGAAGTGATAAGACCAACACCCCTTCTTATAGCAGAGCCACCCACAGCACACTGTTCAATATAACACACAATTAGGAAACACAATAAAAGAAAATACAGTATTTTTAAAACTACAAGTTTGTACTTAACAGAAGACTAAAATGCACTACTGCAAGTTTCACTTAACTTCAGCTTCTAATGCAGATGTTTGTAGCCAAGCAAGTCTCTCAGAAGTTGAGCATAAAATGATTTCTCAAACTCTGTGGTTAGCACTTAAAGTACAGAGGAATCCCTCTTGGCTATTAAATACCAGATAACAAAGAAGTGATAAGACCAGCACCCCCTCTTATAGCAGAGCCACTCACAGCACACTGTTCAATGAAACACACAATTAGTAAACAGAAAAAATGAAAATACATTACTTTTAAAACTGCAAGTTTGTACTTAAGAGAAGACTAAAATAAACTACTGCAAGTTTCACTTAACTTCAACTTTTAATGCATATGTTTGTAGCCAAGCAAGTCTCTCAGAAGTTGAGCATAAAATGATTTCTCAAACTTTGTGGCTAGCACTTAAGGTACAGAGGAATCCCTGTAGGCTATTAAATATCAGATAACAAAGAAGTGATAAGAACACAACCCCCCTCTTACAACAGAGACAAACACAGCACACTGTTCAATGAAACACACAATTAGGAAACAGAAAAAATTAAAATACAGTACTTTTAAAACTGCAAGTTTGTACTTAGAAGACTAAAATACACTACTGCAAGTTTCACTTAACTTCAGCTTTTAATGCAGTTGTTTTATCCAAGCAAGTCTCTCAGAAGTTGAGCATAAAATGATTTCTCAAACTTTCTGGCTAGCATGTAAAGTACAGAGGAATCATTCTATGCTATTAAATATCAGATAACAAAGAAGTGATAAGACCTACAACCCCCTCTTATAGCAGAGACACACACAGCACACTTTTCAATGAAACATACAATTAGGAAACAGAAAAAAATGAAAATACAATGCTTTTAAAACTGCAAGTTTGTACTTTACAGAAGACTAAAATAAACTACTGCAAGTTTCACTTAACTTCAGCTTTTAATGCAGATGTTTGTAGCCAAGCAACTCTCTCAGAAGTTGAGTAAAAGGTTATTTCTCAAACTTTGTGGCTAGCACCTGAAGTAGAGAGGAATCCCTCTAGGCTATCAAATATCAGATAAAAAAGTGATAAGACCACTACCCCCTCTTATAGCAGAGACACACACAGGAAACTGTTCAATGAAACACACAATTAGGAAACAGAAAAAATGAAAATACTGTACTTTTAAAACTGCAAGTTTGTACTTAACAGAAGACTAATATACACTACTGCATGTTTCACTTAAGTTCAGTTTTTAATGCAGTTGTTTGTAACAAAGAAAGTCTCTCAGAAGTTGAGCATAAAATGATTTATCTAACTTCATGGCTAGTACTTAAAGTACAGAGAAATCCCTCTAGGATATAAAATATCAGATAACAAAGAAGTGATAAGACCACCACCCCCTCTTATAACAGAGACACAGGCAGCACACTGTTCAATGAAGCACACAATTAAGAAACAGAAAAATGAAAATACACTACTTTTAAAACTGCAAGTTTGTACTTAGAAGACAAAAATACACTACAGCAAGTTTCACTTAACTTCAGCTTCTAATGCAGATGTTTGTAGCCAAGCAAGTCCCTCAGAAGTTGAGCATAAAGTGATTTCTCAAACTTTGTGGTTAGCACTTAAAGTACAGAGGAATCCCTCTAGGCTATTAAATATCAGATAAAAAAGTGATAAGACCACCACCCCCTCTAATAGCAAAGACACACACAGGAAACTGTTCAATGAAACACACAATTAGGAAACAGAAAAAATGAAAATACAGTACATTTAAAACTGCAAGATTGTACTTAACAGAAGACTAAAATACACACTACAAGTTTCAATTATCTTCAACTTCTAATGCAGATGTTGTAGCCAAGCAAGTCTCTAAGAATTTGAGCATAAAATGATTTCTCAAACTTTTTGGCTAGCACTTAAAGTACAGAGGAATACCTCTAGGCTATTAAATATCAGATAAAGAAGTGATAAGAACACAACCCCTCTTATAGCAGATACACACATAGCACACTGTTCAATGAAACACACAATTAGGAAACAGAAAAAAATGAAAATACAGTACTTTTAAAACTGCAAGTTTGTACTTAACAGAAGACTAATATACACTACTGCATGTTTCACATAACTTCAGTTTTTAATGCAGTTGTTTGTAGCAAAGCAAGTCTATCAGACGTTGAGCATAAAATTATTTCTCTAACTTTATGGCTAGCACTTAAAGTACAGAAAAATCCCTATAGGCTATTAAATATCAAATAACAAAGAAGTGATAAGACCACCACCCCCTCTTATAGCAGAGACACAGACAGCACACTTTTCAATGAAGCACACAATTAAGAAACAGAAAAATTAAAAAACAGTACTTTTAAAACTGCAAGTTTGTGCTTAACAGAAGACTAAAATATGCTACTGCAATTTTCACTTAACTTAAGCTTCTAATGCAGATGTTTGTAGCGAAGCATGTCACTCAGAAGCAGGGGCAGCTCGTCCTATCGGACTGCCAGACTGCAGCCCTCCCACCTAGAAAAAAACAAAAAAATATCTGTTAAACAGAAAATTCACAAGCCCTGATCCTGACTGCCTTACCAGCAGTCCGGATAGGGACAAACAGGTACCCAGCAATCATTGCTGTGAGATACCAAGATTCTATGCAGTGATGACCGCACCACACAGAGCAGCTCCGCACTGCTTCAGCCACAGTCAGAGCCAATGAGAGGACTGAGCTGCTCTCACAGGACTTGCAAGACAGTGCGCGGGCTTCAGTCAGGAGCAAAGGGTGTGTGTGGATTGCTTCGTGTGCTGAAGGAGCTGATCGCTTACTTGGGCTGGTGAGTACCGGGTCGCTGATCTTCTGGGCTGATCGCTTACATGGGCTGGTGAGTACCGGGTCGCTGATCACTTCACTGGTGTTCTCGTTTGGGCTGAAGGAGCTGTTCTCGTTTTGGCTGATAGGAGGTGGTCGCTGATCTAGTTCACTTTGGCTGGTATGAGTGTGTGAAGGAGCTGCGTTTGGGCTGGTAGGAGGTGGTCGCTGATCTAGTTGGTGTGTGTGTAGGAGCTGTGTTTGGGTTGGTAGGAGGTGGTCGCTTTTTGTGTGTGTGTGTGTGTGTGTGTGTGTGTGTGTGTGTGTGTGTGTGTGTGTGTGCGTGTGTGTGTGTGTGTGTGTGTGTGTGTGTGTGTGTGTGTGTGTGTGTGTGTGTAATATTTATGATTTAGCTTGGTAATACTGAAAAAAATTGTTGGGCTCTTGTACCTTAGCTACTGAGTTCTGAAATGATTGTTTGTTGCAGAAATCTGCACAATTCCCAAGAATCGCTGCAATGAAGATGACTACAGATATTTATTCTTGCCTTTAAACAGAGTCACACAACTTGTACTTTCAGCGTTGGTCGCCATACATTGTATATAATCCCTAAATGGGTTGCATGTGTCTAAAAGTACTGTTTTTAGTATGGTTTCAGAGAGTGATTTATGTGTGGCTTTACGGCACTTGACAGTAATCAATGCTCAGTGTTGATGGCACTCCTTTTCTTCTTTAAAGTCATTAATCAGTGCAAAGTAAAATAGGACACTGCAGTAGTCTTGGCAAACTGGGGTAGTATGCTGGGTCCTCTGTAGGCTTATCAGACAGTGGTGCTAGCAGAGCAGTAAGCTTATCTCAGGTGACTGCTGAATGTATTTTTCATTTTCAAAGCAAGTTATTAGCAGGACCCAAAGACACAGTACTCGGCATCTTTGCTATCCTACTGGGAACACAAACATTTAAAAACCTTGTGTATTTATCCTGATGATAGTTAGTGCAGAGAGGATTACGGATCTGAGCTGTTACTCAGCTGCTTCCCAAAGTCCAGGCTGTAGAGTTTGATTTGTTCCACTTCCTTTAGCCACCCGTGGGACTATAAGTATTTAATTTGACCAGACAGTGCTCATAGGTCACCCCTAAAAAAGTACAGCTGTGTCCGGTGGGCTTACATGGTTAACAAATAGATAAAAAAAAAAAAAAACACTTATTACTTCATATGATAGTTGCCTACTTCAGAATGGGGCTGGTCATTGAGGCAGGCAGAGATCTCATCCTAACCAGTTCAAATACATTTATGAAATGTGTGACACAGGCTAGTACTGTTTATGAGCCATCTGACTTAAATCATACAGATTCCCGTGTGAAACAGCACATTGATAATAGTGTAACTTGACACATACCCTCTTAAGCATGTAATGTGTATCACACATGTAAAAACTTATGATAGGATAAACTAAGTCACTTTCAAAAAGCAAAACATACAAGCAGAAGACTAAAGGTGAAGTATCTTTAGTTCCTAGCCATGTATTGAAAGTGCTTAATGTACACACATGATTTTATTATTCTGTTTAAAAAACAGACCTTTCAACTATCTTTTAACTGGAGATTTAAATATCATTAAAATATTGTGCATATACCAATAGTCCTAACTTAATAGGCTGCTATCTGAAAATAATCTGAATGGGATGCCTTCTGTGCAGTATGCAGGCCCTTCTTTTGTCTGCATTAATAATGATTATGCTTAAACTAATGCTACTATTATAAATATATAATGTATACCATTAAACTACTTCATTCTTACACTCAAATTTAGTTATAATAAACTGAAGGTAAAATCATTGCAATCACTTCATGTAAACCCTGGCTACCATATAAAGTAAGGTTCATCATGTTTTCTTTTGCATACTACACTAGGCAGTTTAGTGCACACTTATTTATTTCTGCATTTATTAATTTGTTATCCTGCGGAATGAACTACCGATTCATAAACCTTTTGTAGCCATCTATGCTGTGGGACAAAGGGGTTTTGTGATACTGAAGCAAATGCCATACTTTTAAGTACTGTCTGATGAAAAAAAAATGGAACTGATTTTGAACTATGGTTTTAAATGAGGGGAGAAGCACCCATAACCCCATGGAAGTTGCTATTTGGGAATTTCTGCCTGTAGCCCCTTAGCTTATATAATCAGGTGTAAGATTACTGTATCTCAGGAGAAGGGGAGTTCCCCATATTTGACAAAACTTGTTCAGAGTACTATTTTGAATTCACTGACACTTGCTCTCAAGGTATTTACAGACAACATATACCACAGCACCCAAAGGCATATTGGTATGAGCCTAGTATTAAGTAGTATTCTACCTTCTCCAGGGATGATACCTGTTGGTCCAATATTTGTCAGGTTGCGTTTACATGATTGACAGACCACACTGCTTTGCCAGGGATAGTCTGCACCAGGTCCCACTAGGCTTTCATATATTGGGCAAAGTATAATCCACCCCCTATAGTGCCTTTTTTAGGCAATGCTAATCTGATAAATCTTCCAGCATAGTAAATTCTACTCATGATAAACTAAAGGTGTTACTGCTCAATGCCAGCAGTCTCAGCAGGAAGATCTTCTTCCTGGAAGCACTCCTTACCCTGGAGAGTGTTGACAACTGTGTGGTTCCTGAGACATGGTTTAAAGATGCAGGGGGCACCCTGGCAGTACAAGGCTTTAATGCCTTCCACACATTTAGACCAGCTACTGCAGAAGAAGGGACAAGAGGTGGAGGTATATCAATCTACATAAAAAAGTAAGCACACAGCAAGATTGGTTAAACAATGCACCAGGCTGGATAAGGATAAAGTCACTGTTAGTTGTCTGTCAGGTGCCAGAATCCACCATATCACACATGCACTTAGGTCCCTCAACAACAGGTACTGTTATGCCTCTGTCATAGTCCATGTTGGGGTGAACGACTTGAGACGTGCCTCCCTGTACTATATGAAGAGAAACATGATTGAGTTCTCTGAATATGTGTCACAGGCAGGTATGTCCCTAGCCTTAAGCAGCATTCTACCATCACCTAGAATGATGCCTCAAGACAAACGGAAAATGATTGACTTTAACAATTGGCTTAGTTTCCAGTGTCATTCCAGGGGGATCCAGTTCCTGACTGCCTGGGAAGATATGATTTACAAACCACAATGCTTTGGTAGAGATGGCCTGCATCTGTCTCACTTGGGCTTCAGGCTTCTGGCAAAGGCCCTTGCCTCCCCCATAGTGCCTTTTTTAGGAAAAGTCCTGAGGTTGATAAAAAAATGCCAACAAAATGCAAATTAAAGGTCATGCTGCTAAACGCTAGTAGTCTAAACATGAAACTGCACTCATTGCAAGCATTCTTAACCCTGGAAGATGTTAACATTTGTGAAGTCACAGGAACTTGGTTCAAAGCTGCAGACAGCACCCTAGCCTTATCTGATTACCAGGGGCGGCCCGTGCTATTGGACTTCCAGATTGCAAACCCCCCAGCTGTAAAAAAGAAAAAAAAAAGAAAGAAAATAAGATAAAAAAGAAAATTAAAAATTGCGGACTTTCCCGCATGCGCACTAGTCTGGACTGCTGCTGAGACAGTCTGGAGCATGCGCAAACTGTTTCAGCAGCAGTCCGGATTAGGAAACATTTAAGAGCATAGTCCCAGAAGTCTATGCAGTTGTAACTGCATAGACGAAACGGATCAGACTCAGACTGCAACGTCGGCAGGCTGGAGTCTTGTCGGGGGAAGAACATCTCACATGGTGGATTTGATTGCTCCAATGGACGGAATGCGTGGGCAGGTTTGTAGTGCTCTAACAGCTATGGATTTAATGGCACAAAGGGATCTACATCGCTCCAGGTAAGAGGGTGTGTGTGTGTGAATGCCCCAGTTGCTATATACTGGTGGCTAGAACAAACTCATGGTGGTGTGGTAGGGAATACCTCAGGCTTGAACCCTGTACCTTGTATGCAGGTGTTAAGGACCTGAATTATCTCCCCACCACCATTTGTAAAAAAATTGCAGATTTTTGCGTCATATTTGATCTGATCTGTTCCTCATAATATCTGTGGTTTCTAAATGTTGCAGTGCTTGATATTTGATGGTGCAGTGGTAGCATTGTTGCCACACAGCTGAAGGTTCTCAGGTTTGATTGTTGGCTGGGGTGCCTTCTGTGTGGGGTCTGCATCTTCTCCCTGTGTTTGTGTGGGTTTGCTTTTGTGTCCTCCCATGTTACAAAGACATGTTTGCATTATTTCTTCCTGGGCCTTTGCTGAAAATTGTTTTTTTGTTCCAAGTCAGACTGTCCTGATTAACAAATGTTAAATAAAATTGACAGGCATTTGAATTTCAGACTTCAGGTTTCTGAATGTTTAATTCCTTGCATATTTGATGGTGCAGTGGTAACATTGTTGCCTCACAGCTATAGGTTTTTCTGGTTTCATTCTTGGCTGGGGTGCCTTCTGTGTGGAGTCTGCATCTCATCCCTGTGTTTGTGTGGATTTGCTTTGGTGTCCTGCCATTTTACAAAGACATGTGTCTGCAGTATTTCTCCCTGGGCCTCTGCTGAAAATTGTTTTTGTTCCATCAGAAGTAAAATTGACAGGCATTTGAATTTCAGACTTCATATTCTTCTGAAAATACATAGTAACACAACCTTTTATTCTAGCAATTTTCTAAGTTTATAACATGAATATTTGAAATCTGTCCTTATTTTTGGGACTGTATTACCCTATTATTAGCTTTGTCCAGGTTTTTTGTGCTAAGGTTGACAGCTATGGCAAAAACTGAATTCACTGAATATGTTTGAGGGCTGTATTCCCTCATTACTGGGTTTGTCCAGGTGTTTTTTTGCTAACAGGTTGACAGCTATGGTGAGAACTGAATTCATTAAATGATAGCCATTTAAGTTTCAGTCTTCCGCTCTTTCACAAAGCAGCTAATTTGGCGTAGTGGTATGTTGCTTTGACTGTTTTGCACAGGGACCTTGGCAGTAAAATGTATGATGGTAACACAGCATTTGTCTTTCACAAAGCAGGTGATTTGGCATACTGGTATGTTGCTCTGACTGTTTTGCACAGAGACATTGGTAGTAAAATGTATGGTGGTAACACAGCATTTTTCTTTCACAAAGCAGCTGATTTGGCATAGTGGTATGTTGCTATGACTCTTTTGCACAGGGACCTTGGCAGTAAAATGTATGGTGGTAACACAGCATTTTATTCTAGCAACTTTCCAAGATTATACAAGCAATGTTTAATGTGTCCCTGGTTTTTAGGCTTTTGACCCCCCCCTCCCCAATAAATTTGGCTTTTTCCAGATTCTTGTGCTGTGAAGTTGAGATGCAGTTGAGTATTGAGTAGATTTTACAAGGAGCTGAGAGCTGCAGGGGAAGAGAAGTTTAGTGCTGCTTATGCTAAGCTAGTTTGCACTTGTTAATAGCACAACAGGTTGTGTACTTGGTTTTGATGCAGAAGGTTGTTGTTTCTACTCTCACAAGGGATGAATGCTGCCATACTGAAAAAGTTAAGATACTAACAATGAGCCTGTTATCAGTTTGCCATCCATTTCCTATTGCAATATTACTAGCTTATCATTTTTAATGTAGTATAGGCAATTTATTCCTCAGGGGCATCATACACTTTATTTTTCGATGAAACCATGAAATATAAAGGTGTTTGCTAACAGCAACCTCTTCATTAGTTACAGATTTATTTAATGTAGAATTATTTAGGTGACTTTTTTACTTCTTCAGAGATTGTGCATATTTACTGATAATGATGGACTGTAGAATTGTGCATATTTACTGATAATGGTGGACTGTAGAAGTTTGAATAGACTTTTATGATGGAAATGTTCTGAACTGGGCAGTTTTGTCATTATGGGTGCATGCATTTTGTTTCATTGTTTACTTGAAAAATGTTTTGAACTGGGCAGTTTTGTCATTATTGGTGCATGCGTTTTGTTTCATTGTTTACTGGAAAAATGTTCAAAACAATAGGAAGGTGTATCAAAGAGCACATGTATGTTTCATATGCAAGGGGCCTATGATTTGAAAACAGCCCAGAATTAATCTTTATCTACCACTGGTAAAATGTATTTTCTTTGAATGTGGGTTTCAATGCTGTTTCAATGAATGTGAGTTTCAAGGGCAGAGAAGTTTTAATGCTAAGTTTGTTTAGCAGATGTCTTAGTGTTTGTGCTGTAGAATGCAAAATAAAACTTTCAAATGAAGTCCAAATCATCATAGAAGTAAATCAGTATACACATTAGTGTTTATGGTAAATGGAGTGAAATAGCCAAGTAATGGATCATTGGAATGGCTGCAGGGGGAGGCTCCATTCGACCATGGTTTTGTGAGGGGGAAGGCCGGCAAACTTAAAGACAGTCCCAGCTGAACTATACCTCCCAACTGTCCAGATTTTCAAAGAATGAATAGATTTTTGCTTCTTATTTTTGGTTTGTTCCTCATAAAATTTGTATTTAGGAATTAAGTCACTAAATAATGACACATTGAGTTTCAGACTTCATAACCTTAAGAAAAATGCATGCTAAAGTAAGACATGTTGTTCTATCAACTGTCTCAGTTTATATAAGAGCAGTTTTTAGTACTGTTTATATGTTCCCCAAATATATTTGGCCTTGTCCAGATTTATTGCATTAACAGGTTGAGAGGTACATGCAAATAAATTGCTTTATAGAATTAGGCATAGCCAAACCTCTCAACTGTCCCTGATTTTGGCTCAAAATGTTGCTCTTCCCCCTAATAATCCCTCCTCAAAATAGTAATTTTGGAAGAAAACATGGAGGGTTTATAATTAAGAAATAACTGTAATAATCATAGTTATAGATTACTTTTATTTCAGAAATGCATGTAGATTCTTTTATTTTGTAAGCTGCTGAAGATAGCAGTACTAATATTAAAGTGTCCCTTCTTTGACAGGTTCCCAGCTGTATTGTGTGGCTATTTTATATTTTTGCATCACATTTTTGGTCCATTTTTCATAAAATTGTGGGGTTTTTTTTTTGGCAAATTAGTGACAAATCATTAAAGACTGAAGTTAGAAAATAATGACAGACATTTGAGTTTCAGTTTTCATACCATTCAGAAAATTCATACTAATGCAAGACCTATCCTATTATATTTCTAAGTTTATAAGAGCAATATTTAAAAATTGTCCTTATTTTTGGGCCTTTGTCCCACTTCTTTGTATGGCTTTGTCCAGATTTCTTGCTCTGAGGTTGAGAGGTATGACAAATGTGTCAGGGCCATCACAGTCAGCCAGAGACATTTCAAATTGTGACATACTTGTTGCACTCCAATCCTCCATGTATTGACTCTGGATGTGTCGAAACAAGGCAAGGAGTAGTTATGCAGTGTAAATGTGTAGAGTATCCCCCCCATCCAAGGTAGACACAAGTACTAGAGTGGCTTTTCATCTGTCTTTGATTTTTGCAGAATGGTCTGGTTTCTGTCATATTTTTTGTACTATTGATTTATGCTTATTACTCAAAGTGCTTGTTGCTCTATGTTTAAGTAGCAATACTTTAATGACCATCAGGTAAGCTTGGCTGAGATCGTAAGATGCTAGTAAGCTTTAATAAGCATACTGTTAAAGAATTGCCAACATTGAAAGCCTTTCTGTTGTTGCCATGTAGAGAATACTTAACTAGATAATGTATAAGCCTTGGGTATTGAAATGCATATGACAGTATTTGTAATAAAGGACAGGATTACATTATTTTAAGAAGCTTATTACACTTGGAGACTTCCAGTCATCTCTGCAGGCTTTATCCGTAAACTAAAAAGAATGCCAATTGTGTGGTCCATAACCTGTACAGTAATCCTTTTAAGCAATATATCTTGAGCTTATTTCTTGTTTGCTTTTCATTTTTTTACTTTGATCATGTTTTCCCCATGAAATAAGTAGATAGTTATCAGGCAGCAGGTCTTTTTTTGGATAAGAAACATTTTTACAAGTGGGGGCATCAGAGATTTCTACTTTCAGCATGTTACTTGGTACTTTAATAAAGCTGAATATAAATTATAATTAGAACTGCCGTGCAAGAAGTGGTTTGAGTTGAGTGCTGCTTGTTTTTCTTATACGTGATTTTGACTGGCATTCCATTAATGTATTTAAAAAGTAATTTATTTTTTCATGCCTTTTTGTTTCCATCTAGATATTAAGTAAGCTGTCATGCAGCCAATGCATTGAAATATTTTTATCTAATAGCCTACACTTCATTTTGTCTTGATTGGACTCTCATAATGATGGTTTGATACCCAGGGCAGTGTATTTAGTTAATTTTTGTGGTTTTGAGCATAGTGCCTCCCCTTTCTAGTTGGCCACACCCATTCCCATTGACCCCACCCATTCAGTTGTCTCCTGCAACCCCCCTTTGATTTGAAGTCAACAGCCGCCACTGTTCAGAAGTTGAGCATAAAGTGATTTCTCAAACTTTGTGGATAGCACCTTAAGTACTGAGGAACCCCTCTAGGCTATTAAAGATCAGATAACAAAGAAATTATAAGACCACCACCCCCTCTTATAGCAGAGACACACACAGAAAACTGTTTAATGAAACACACAATTAGGAAACAGAAAAAATAAAAAACACAGTACTTTTAAAACTGCAAGTTTGTACTTAACAGAAGACTAAAACACACTACTGCAAGTTTAACTTAAATTCATATTCTAATGCTCATGTTTGTAGCCAAGCAAGTCTCTCAGAATTTGAGCATATAATGTTTTTCAAATGTTTTGGCTTGCATTTAAAGTACAGAGGAATCCCTCTAGGCTATTAAATATAAGATAAAAAAGAAGTGATAAAACCACCACCCCATCTTATAGCAGAGACACACACACAGCACACTGTTCAATGAAACAAACAATTAGGAAACAGAAAAAAATGAAAATACAGTATTTTTAAAACTGCAAGTTTGTACTTAAAAGAAGACTAAAATACATACTGCAAGTTTCACAAAACTTCAGCTTATAATGCAGATGTTTGTAGCCAAGCAAGTCTCTCAGAAGTGGAGCATAAAATGATTTCTCAAACTTTGTGGCTAACCCTTAAAGTGCAGAGGAATCCCTCTTTGCTATTAAATACCAGATAACAAAGAAGTGATAAGACCAGCACTCCCTCTTATAGCAGAGCCACTCACAGCACACTGTTCAATGAAACACAGAATTAGTAAACAAAAAAATGAAAATACATTACTTTTAGAAATGCAAGTTTGTACTTAAGAGAAGACTAAAATAAACTACTGCAAGTTTCACTTATCTTCAACTTTTAACACATATGTTTGTAGCCAAGCAAGTCTCTCAGATGTTGAGCATAAAATGATTTCTCAAACTTTTTGACTAGCACTTAAGGGACAGAGGAATCCCTGTAGACTATTAAATATCAGATAACAAAGAAGTGATAAGAACACAACCCCCCCTCTTATAGCAGAGACAAACACAGCACACTGTTCAATGAAACGCAGAATTAGGAAACAGAAAAAAATTAAAATACAGTACTTTTAAAACTGCAAGTTTGTACTTAGAAGACTAAAATACACTCCTGCAAGTTTCACTTAACTTCAGCTTTTAATGTAGTTGTTTTATCCAAGCAAGTCTCTCAGAAGTTGAGCATAAAATGATTTCTCAAACTTTCTGGCTAGCATGTAAAGTACAGAGGAATCATTCTATGCTATTAAAGATCAGCTAACAAAGAAATTATAAGACCACCACCCCCTCTTATAGCAGAGACACACACAGCACACTGTTCAATGAAACACACAATTAGGAAACAGAAAAAAATGAAAATGCAGTACTTTTAAAACTGCAAGTTTGTACTTTACAGAAGACTAAAATAAACTACTGCAAGTTTCACGTAACTTCAGCTTTTAATGCAGATGTTTGTAGCCAAGCAACTCTCTCAGAAGTTGAGTACAAAGTGATTTCTCAAACTTTGTGGCTAGCACCTGAAGTACAGAGGAATCCCTCGAGGCTATCAAATATCAGATAAAATAGTGATAAGACCACTACCCACTTTTATAGCAGAGACACACTCAGGAAACTGTCAATGAAACACACAATTAGGAAACAGAAAAAATGAAAATACTGTACTTTTAAAACTGCAAGTTTGTACTTAACAGAAGACTAATATACACTACTGCATGTTTCACTTAAGTTCAGTTTTTAATGCAGTTGTTTGTAACAAAGAAAGTCTCTCAGAAGTTGAGCATAAAATTATTTATCTAACTTCATGGCTAGTACTTAAAGTACAGAGAAATCCCTCTAGGATATAAAATATCAGATAACAAAGAAGTGATAAGACCACCACCCCCTCTTATAACAGAGACACAGGCAGCACACTGTTCAATGAAGCACACAATTAAGAAACAGAAAAATGAAAATACACTACTTTTAAAACTGCAAGTTTGTACTTAGAAGACAAAAATACACTACAGCAAGTTTCACTTAACTTCAGCTTCTAATGCCGATAGTTGTAGCCAAGCAAGTCCCTCAGAAGTTGAGCATAAAGTGATTTCTCAAACTTTGTGGTTAGCACTTAAAGTACAGAGGAATCATTCTAGGCTATTACATGTCAGATAACAAAGAAGTGATAAGACCACCCCCCCTCTTATAGCAGACACACACACAGCACACTGTTAAATGAAACACACAATTAGGAAACAGAAAAAATGAAAACACGGTAGTTTTACAACTGTAAGTTTGCGCTTAACAGAAGTCTAAAATACACTACTGCAAGTTTCCCTTATCTTCAGTATCTAATGCAGTATTTGTAGCAAAGCAAATCTCTCAGAAGTTGAGCAAAAAATGATTTTCCAAACTTTGTGTCTAGCACTTAAAGTACAGAGGAACCCCTCTAGGCTATTAAAGATCAGATAACAAAGAAATTATAAGACCAACACCCCCTCTTATAGCAGAGACACACAGAGAAAACTGTTTAATGAAACACACAATTAGGAAACAGAAAAAATAAAAAATACAGTACTTTTAAAAATGCAAGTTTGTACTTAACAGAAGAATAAAATACACTACTGCAAGTTTAACTTAACTTCATATTCTAATACAGATGTTTGTAGCCAAGCAAGTCTCTCAGAAGTTGAGCATAAAATGTTTTCTCAAACTTTGTGGCTAGCACTTAAAGTACAGAGTAATCCCTCTAGGCTATTAAATATAAGTTAAGAAAAAAGTGAAAAAAACACCACCCCATCTTATAGCAGAGACACACACACAGCACACTGTTCAATGAAACAAACAATTAGGAAACAGAAAAAAATGAATATACAGTATTTTAATACTGCAAGTTTGTACTTAAAAGAAAACTAAAATACATACTGCAAGTTTCACTTAACTTCAGCTTATAATGCAGATGTTTGTAGCCAAGCAAGTCTCTCAGAAGTTGAGCATAAAATGTTTTCTCAAACTTTGTGGCTAGCACTTAAAGTACAGAGGAATCCCTCTAGGCTATTAAATATAACATAAAAAAGAAGTGATAAGCCCACCACCCCCTCCTATAGCACAGACTCACACAGCACACTGTTCAATAAAACACACAATTAGGAAACACAAAAAAAGAAAATACAGTATTTTTAAAACTAGAAGTTTGTACTTAACAGAAGACTAAAATGAACTGCTGCAAGTTTCACTTACCTTCAGCTTCTAATGCAGATGTTTGTAGCCAAGCAAGTCCCTCAGAAGTTGAGCATAAAATGATTTCTCAAACTATGGGGTTAGCACTTAAAGTACCGAGGAATCCCTATAGGCTATTAAATACCAGAAAACAAAGATGTGATAAGACAAGCACCCCCTCTTATAGCAGAGCCACTCACATGACACTGTTCAATGAAACACCCAATTAGTAAACAGAAAAACTGAAAATACATTACTTTTAAAACTATAAGTTTGGACTTAAGAAAAGACAAAATAAACTACTGCAAGTTTCACTTAACTTCAACTTTTAATGCATATGTTTGTAGCCAAGCAAGTCTCTCAGAAGTTGAGCATAAAATGATTTCTCAAGCTTTGTGGCTAGCACTTAAGGTAGAGATGAATCCTTGTAGGCTATTAAATATCATATAGCAAAGAAGTGATAAGAACACAACCCCCTCTTATAGCAGAGACAAACACAAAAATGAAAATACAGTATTTTTAAAGCTGCAAGTTTGTACTTAACAGAAGACTAAAGTGCACTACTGCAAGTTTCACTTACCTTCAGCTTCTAATGCAGATGTTTGTAGCTAAGTAAGTCTCTCAGAAGTTGAGCATAAAATGATTTCTCAAACGTTGTGGTTAGCACTTAAAGTACAGAGGAATCCCTCTAGGCTTTTAAATATCAGATAACAAAGAAGTGATAAAACCACCACCCCCTCTTATAGCAGAGACACACACAGCACACTGTTCAATGAAACACACAATTAGCAAACAGAAAAAAATGAAAATACAGTACTTGTAAAACTGCAAGTTTGTACTTTTCAGAAGTCTAAAATAAACTACTGCAAGTTTCACTTAACTTCAACTTCTAACGCATATGTTTGTAGCCAAGCAAGTCTCTCAGAAGTTGAGCATAAAATGATTTCTCAAACTTTGTGGCTAGCACTTAACCTACAGAGGAATCCCTCTATGCTATTAAATATAAGATAAGAAAGAAGTGATAACACCACCACCCCATCGTATAGCAGAGACACATACATGGCACACTGTTCAATGAAACACAGAATTAGGAAACAGAAAAAATGAAAATATAGTATTTTTAAAACTGCAAGTTTGTACTTAAAAGAAGACTAAAATACATTCTGCAAGTTTCACTTTACTTCCGCTTATAATGCAGATGTTTGTAGCCAAGCAAGTCTCTCAGAAGTTGAGCATGAAATGATTTTTCAAACTTTGCGGCTAGCACTTAAAGTTCAGAGGAATTGTTTTAGGCTATTAAATAGCAGATAACAAAGAAGTGATAAGACCACCACCCCCTCTTATAGCAGAGTCACACACAACACACTGTTCAATGAAACACACAATTAGGAAACAAAAAAAATGGAAATACAGTACTTTTAAAACTGCAAGTGTGTACTTAAATGAAGACTAAAATACACTACTGCAAGTTTCACTTAACTTCAGCTTCTAATGCAGATGTTTGTAGCCAAGCAAGTCTTTCAGAAGCTGAGCATAAAATGATTACTCAAAATGTGCGTCTATCCCTTAATGTACAGAGGAATCTTTCTGGGCTATTAAATATAAGATAAGAAAGAAGTGACAGGACCACCACCCCCTCTTATAGCTGAGACACACACAGCACACTGTTCAATAAAACACACAATTAGGAAACAGAAAAAATTAAAATACAGTATTTTTAAACCTGCAGGTTTATACTTAAAAGAAGACTAAAATACATTACTGTAAGTTTCACTTAACTTCAGCTTGTAATGCCGATGTTTTTAGCCAACCAAGCCTCTCAGAAGTTGAGCATAAAATGATTTCTCAAACTTTTTGGCTAGCACTTAAAGTACAGAAGAATCCCAATAGGCTATTAAATATCAGATAACAAAGATGTGATAAGAACACACACCCCTGTTATAGCAGAGACACACACAGCACCCTGTTCAATGACACACACTATTAGGAAACAGAAATAATGAAAATACAGTACTTTTAAAACTGCAAGTTTGTACTTAACAAAAGATGAAAATACATTGCTGCATGTTTCACTTAACTTCAGCTCTTAATGCAGTTGTTTATAGCCAAGCAAGTCTCTTAGAAGTTGAGCATAAAATGATTTCTCAAACTTTGTGGCTAACACTTAAAGTACGAGGAATCCCTCTAGGCTATATCAGATACTAAGAAGTGATAAGACCACCACCACCATCTCTTATAGCAGAGACACACACAACACACTGTTCAATGAAACCCACAACTAGGAAACAGAAAAAAATAAAATACAGTACTTTTAAAACTGCAAGTTTGTACTTAGAAGACTAAAATACACTATTGCAAGTTTCACTTAACTTTAGCTTTTAATGCAGTTGTTTTATCCAAACAAGTCTCTCAGAAGTTGAGCATAAAATGATTTCTCAAACTTTCTGGCTAGCATGTTAAGTATAGAGGAATGATTCTAGGCTATTAAATATCAGACAACAAAAAAGTGATAAGACCACCACCCACTCTTATAGCAGAGACACACAGAGCACACTGTTCAATGAAACACACAATTAGGAAACAGAAAAATGGAAATACAGTACTTTTAAAACTGCAAGTTTGTACTTAACAGAAGACTAAAATACACTACTGCAAGTTTCACTTAACTTCAGCTTCTAATGATGATGTTTGTAGCCAAGCAAGTCTCTCAGAAGTTGAGTATAAAATGATTTCTCAAACTTTGTGGCTAGCCCTTAAAGTGCAGAGGAATCCCTCTAGGCTATTAAATATAAGATAAGAAAGAAGGGTTAAGACCACCACCCCCTCTTATAGCAGAGACACACAGCACACTGTTCAATGAAACACACAATTAGGAAACAGAAAAAATGAAAATACAGTATTTTTAAAACTGCAAGTTTGTACTTAACAGAAGACTAAAATACACTACTGCAAGTTTCACTTAACTTCAGCTTCTAATGCAGATGTTTGTAGCCAAGCAAGTCTCTCAGAAGTTGAGCATAAAATGATTTCTCAAACTTTGTGGCTAGCACTTAAAGTACAGAGGAATCCCTCTAGGCTATTAAATATAAGATAACAAAGAAGTGATAAGACCACCACCCCCTCTTATAGCAGAGACACACACAGCACACTGTTCAATGAAACACACAATTAGGAAACAGAAAAATGGAAATACAGTACTTTTAAAACTGCAAGTTTGTACTTAACAGAAGACTAAAATACACTACTGCAAGTTTCACTTAACTTCAGCTTCTAATGCAGATGTTTGTAGCCAAGCAAGTCTCTCAGAAGTTGAGCATAAAATGATTTCTCAAACTTTGTGGCTAGCACTTAAAGTACAGAGGAATCTTTCTAGGCTATTAAATATCAGATAACAAAAAAGTGATAGACCACCACCTCTTATAGCAGAGACACACACAGCACACTGTTCAATGAAACACACAATTAGGAAACAGAAAAAATGAAAATACAGTATTTTTAAAACTGCAAGTTTGTACTTAAAAGAAGACTAAAATATACTACTGTAAGTTTCACTTAAATTCAGCTTGTAATGCAGATGTTTGTAGCCAAGCAAGTCTCTCAGAAGTTGAGCATAAAATGATTTCTCAAACTTTGTGGCTAGCACTTAAAGTAGAGAGGAATCCCTCTAGGCTATTAAATATCAGATAACAAAGATGTGTTAAGAACACAACCCCATGTTATAGCAGAGACACACACAGCACACTGTTCAATGAAACACACAATTAGGAAACAGAAATAATGAAAATACAGTACTTTTAAAACTGCAAGTTTGTACTTAACAGAAGACTAAAATACATTACTGCAAGTTTCACTTAACTTCAGCTTTTAATGCAGTTGTTTGTAGCCAAGCAAGTCTCTTAGAAGTTGAGCATAAAATGATTTCTCAAACTTTGTGGCTAGCACTTAAAGTACAGAGGAATCCCTCTAGGCTATTAAATATCAGATAACAAAGAAGTGATAAGACCACCACCCCTCTTATAGCAGAGACACACATCACACTGTTCAATGAAACACACAATTAGGAAACAGAAAAAATGAAAATACAGTACTTTTAAAACTGCAAGTTTGTACTTAACAGAAGACTAAAATACACTACTGCAAGTTTCACTTAACTTCAGCTTCTAATGCAGATGTTTGTAGCCAAGCAAGTCTCTCAGAAGTTGAGCATAAAATGATTTCTCAAACTTTGTGGCTAGCACTTAAAGTACAGAGGAATCCCTCTAGGCTATTAAATATCAGATAACAAAGAAGTGATAAGACCACCACCCCCTCTTATAGCAGAGACACACAGCACACTGTTCAATGAAACACACAATTAGGAAACAGAAAAAATGAAAATACAGTACTTTTAAAACTGCAAGTTTGTACTTAACAGAAGACTAAAATACACTACTGCAAGTTTCACTTAACTTCAGCTTCTAATGCAGATGTTTGTAGCCAAGCAAGTCTCTCAGAAGTTGAGCATAAAATGATTTCTCAAACTTTGTGGCTAGCACTTAAAGTACAGAGGAATCCCTCTAGGCTATTAAATATCAGATAACAAAGAAGTGATAAGACCACCACCCACTCTTATAGCAGAGACACACAGAGCACACTGTTCAATGAAACACACAATTAGGAAACAGAAAAAATGAAAATACAGTACTTTTAAAACTGCAAGCTTGTACTTAACAGAAGACTAAAATACACTACTGCAAGTTTCACTTAACTTCAGCTTCTAATGCAGATGTTTGTAGCCAAGCAAGTCTCTCAGAAGTTGAGCATAAAATGATTTCTCAAACTTTGTGGCTAGCACTTAAAGTACAGAGGAATACCTCTAGGCTATTAAATATCAGATATAGAAGTTATAAGAACCCCCCTCTTATAGCAGAGACACACATAGCACACTGTTCAATGAAACACACAATTAGGAAACAGAAAAATGAAAATACAGTACTTTTAAAACTGCAAGTTTGTACTTAACAGAAGACTAAAATACATTACTGCAAGTTTCACTTAACTTCAGCTTTTAATGCAGATGTTTGTAGCCAAGCAAGTCTCTCAGAAGTTGAGCATAAAATGATTTCTCAAACTTTGTGGCTAGCACTTAAAGTGCAGAGGAATCCCTCTAGGCTATTAAATATCAGATACAAAGAAGTGATAAGACCACCACCCTCTTATAGCAGAGACACACACAGCACACTGTTCAATGAAACACACAATTAGGAAACAGAAAAAATGAAAATACAGTACTTTTAAAACTGCAAGTTTGTACTTAACAGAAGACTAAAATACACTACTGCAAGTTTCACTTAACTTCAGCTTCTAATGCAGTTGTTTGTAGCCAAGCAAGTCTCTCAGAAGTTGAGTATAAAATGATTTCTCAAACTTTGTGGCTGGCACTTAAAGTACAGAGGAATCCCACTAGACTATTACATTTCAGATAAGAAAGAAGTGATAAGAACACCCCCCCCTTATAGCAGAGACACAAATAGCACACTGCTCAATGAAACACACAGTTAGAAAACAGAAAAAATGGAAATACAGTACTTTTAAAAATGCAAGTTTGTACTTAACAGAAGACTAAAATACACTACTGCAAGTTTCACTTATCTTCAGCTTCTAATGCAGATATTTTTAGCCAAGCAAGTCTCTCAGAAGTTGAGCATAAAATGATTTCTCAATCATTGTGGCTAGCACTTAAAGTACAGAGGAATTCCTCTAGGCTATTGGATATCAGATAAAAAAGAAGTGATAAGACCACCACCTCTTATAATGGAGAGCTACACAGCACACTGTTCAATGAAACACACAATTTGGAAACAGAAAAAAATTAAACTACAGTACTTTTAAAACTGAAAGTTTGTACTTAACAGAAGACTAAAATGCACTACTGCAGGTTTCACTTAACTTCAGTTTCTAATCCAGATATTTGTAGCCAAGAAAGTCTTTCAGACGTTGAGCATAAAATGATTTCTCAAACGTTGTGGCTAGCACTTCAAGTACAGAGGAATCCCTCTAGGCTATTGAATATCAGATAACAAAGAAGTGATAAGACCACCACCCCCTCTTATAGCAGAGAGACACACAGCACACTGTTCAATGAAACACACAATTAGGAAACAGAAAAATGAAAATACAGTACTTTTAAAACTGCAAGTTTGTACTTAACAGAAGACTAAAATACACTACTGCAAGTTTCACTTAACTTCAGCTTCTAATGCAGATGTTTGTAGCCAAGCAAGTCTCTCAGAAGTTGAGCATAAAATGATTTCTCAAACTTTGTGGCTAGCACTTAAAGAACAGAGGAATCCCTCTAGGCTATTAAATATCAGATAAGAAAGAAGTGATAAGACCACCACCTCCTCTTATAGCAGAGACACACACAGCACACTGTTCAATGAAACACACAATTAGGAAACAGAAAAAATGAAAATACAGTACTTTTAAAACTGCAAGTTTGTACTTAACAGAAGACTAAAATACACTACTGCAAGTTTCACTTAACTTCAGCTTCTAATGCAGATGTTTGTAGCCAAGCAAGTCTCTCAGAAGTTGAGCATAAAATGATTTCTCAAACTTTGTGGCTAGCCCTTAAAGTACAGAGGAATCCCTCTAGGCTATTAAATATAAGATAAGAAAGAAGTGATAACACCACCACCTCATCTTATAGCAGAGACACACACAGCACACTGTTCAATGAAACACACAATTAGGAAACAGAAAAAAATGAAAATACAGTACTTTTAAAACTGCAAGTTTGTACTTAGAAGACTAAAATACACTACTGCAAGTTTCACTTAACTCCAGCTTTTAATGCAGTTGTTTGTAGCCAAGCAAGTCTCTCAGAAGTTGAGCATAAAATGATTTCTCAAACTTTGTGGCTAGCACTTAAAGTAGAAAGGAATCATTCTAGGCTATTAAATATCAGATAACAGAGAAGTGATAAGACTACCACCCTCTCTTATAGCTGAGACACACACAGAACACTGTTCAATGAAACACAATTAGGAAACAGAAATAAATGAAAATACAATTCTTTTAAAACTGCAAGTTTGTACTTAGAAGACTAAAATAAACTACTGCAAATTTTACTTAACTTCAGCGTTTAATGCAGATGTTTGTAGTCAATCACCTCTCTCAGAAGTTGAGTATAAAATATCAACTTGGCTCTAAGTAAGAGAATTTAGCATCAATCAATAAAGATAAACAACTTTATGAAACACAAAGACGTAATGAAACA
>NC_056739.1:677113692-677128778 GCF_019279795.1 Protopterus annectens | reverse complement strand
ACTTTTCAGATAACAAAGGTAAGAAACCTCTTTAGCAAAACAAAACAAGTTAAAAAACACACCCTTTAAAAAAGAAGAAAACAGACAAAACTCGTTTGAAAAAAGACTAATATAACCTACTACAAGTTTCACTTAACTTCAGCTTTTAATGCAGATGTTTGTAGCCAAGCAACTCTCTCAGACGTTGAGTATAAAATGATTTCTCAAACTTTGTGGATACAACCTGAAGTACAGAGGAATCCCTCTAGGCTATCAAATATCAGATAAAAAGTGATAAGACAACTACCCTCACTTATAGCAGAGACACACAGAAGAAACTGTTCAATGAAACACACAATTAGGAAACAGACAAAATGAAAATACAGTACTTTTAAAAGTGCAAGCTTGTACTTAACATAAGACTAAAATACACTACTGCAAGTTTCACTTATCTTCAGCTTCTAATGCAAATTTTTGTAGGCAAGCAAGTCTTTAAGAATTCGAGCATAAAATGATTTCTCAAACTTTGTGGCTAGCACTTAAAGTACAGAGGAATACGTCTAGGCTATTAAATATCAGATAAAGAAGTGATAGGAACACAGCCCCCACTTATAGCAGAGATACACATAGCTCATTGTTCAATAAAACATACAATTAGGAAACAGAAAAAAATGAAAATACAGTACTTTTAAAATTGCAAGTTAGTACTTAACAGAAGACTAAAATACACTACAGCATGTTTCAGTTAACTTCAGTTTTTAATGCAGTTGTTTGTAGGAAAGCAAGTCTTTCAGAAGTTGAGCATAAATGATTTCTCTAACTTAATGGCTAGCACTTAAAGTACAGAGGAATCCCTCTAGGCTATTAAGTATCAGATAACAAAGAAGTGATAGAACCACCACCCCCTTTTATAGCAGAGACACAGACAGCACACTGTTCAATGAAGCACCAAATTAAAAAACAGAAAAAAATGAAAATGCAGTACTTTTAAAACTGCAAGTTTGTACTTAACAGAAGACTAAAATACACTACTGCAAGTTTCACTTAACTTCTGCTTCTAATGCATATATTTGTAGCCAAGAAAGAAGTTGAGCATGACATGATTTTTCAAACTTTGCGGCTAGCACTTAATGTACAAAGGAATCCCTTTAGGCTATTAAATAGCAGATAACAAAGAAGTGATAAGACCACCACCCCCTCTTATAGCAGAGTCACACACAGCACACTGTTCAATGAAACACACAATTAGGAAACAGAAAAAATATAAATACAGTACCTTTATAACTGCAAGTGTGTACTTAAAAGAAGACTAAATTACACTACTGCAAGACTCACATAACTTCAGCTTCTAATGCAGATGTTTGTAGCCAAGCAAGTCCTTCAGAAGTTTAGCATAAAATTATTACTCAAAATGTGTGGCTAGCTCTTAAAGTACAGAGGAATCTTTCTAGGCTGTTCAATATAAGATAAGAAAGAAGTGATAGGACCACCACACTCTCTTATAGAAGAGTCACACACAACACACTGTTCAATGAAACACACAATTAGGAAACAGAAAAAATGGAAATACAGTACTTTTAAAACTGCAAGTGTGTACTTAACAGAAGACTAAAATACACTACTGCATGTTTCACTTAACTTCAGTTTCTGATGCAGATGTTTGTAGCCAAGCAAGTCTTTCAGAAGTTGATTATAAAATGATTACTCAAAATGTGCGGTTAGCCCTTAAAGTAGAGAGGACTCTTTCTAGGCTATTAAATATAAGATAAGAAAGAAGTTATAGGATGACCACCCCCTCTTATAGCAGAGAGAGAAATGCACAGCACACTGCGCAATGAAACAAACAATTAGGAAACAGAAGAAATGAAAATACAGTATTTTAAAACTGCAAGTTTGTACTTAAAAGAAGACCAAAATAAATCCTGCAAGTTTCACTTAACTTCAGATTATAATGGAGATGTTTGTTGCCAAGCAAGTCTCTCAGAAGTTGAGCATAAAATGATTTCTCAAACTTTGTGGCTAGGACTTAAAGTACAGAGGAATCCCTCTACTCTATTAAATATCAGATAACAAAGAGGTGACAAGAACAAGACCCCCTCTTATAGCAGAGACACACACAGCACATTGTTGAATGAAACAAACAATTAAGAGACAAATAATACAAATACAGTACATTTAAAACTACAAGTTTGTACTTAACAGAACACTAAAACACACTACTGCAAGTTTCACTTAACTTCAGCTTTTACTGCAATTGTTTGTAGCCAAGTAAGTCTCTCAGAAGTTCAGCATAAAATGATTTCTCAAACTTTGTGGCTACCACTTAAAGTAGAGAGGAATAATTATAGGCTATTAAATATCAGATAAATAAGTGATAAGACCATCAACCCCTCTTAGAGCAGAGACACACAGAGAACACTGTTCAATGAAACACACAACTAGGAAACAGAAAAAATGAAAATACAGTAGTTTTAAAACTGCAAGTTTGTACTTAACAGAAGACTAAAACACACTACTGCAAGTTTCACTTAACTTCAGCTTATAATGCAGATGTTTATAGCCAAGCGAGTCTATTAGAAGTTGAGCATAAAATGATTTCTCAAACTTTGTGGTTAGCACTTAAACAACAGAGGAATCCCTCTAGGCTATTAAATATCATATAACAAAGAAGTGATAGGACCACCACCCCCTCTTATAGCAGAGACACAGACAGCACACTGTTCAATGAAGCACACAATTAGGAAACAGAAAAAATGAAAATACAGTACTTTTAAAACTGCAAGTTTGTACTTAACAGAAGACTAAAATACACTACTGCAAGTTTCACTTTACTTCAGCTTCTAATACAAAGGTTTGTAGCCAAGCAAGTCTCTCAGAAGTTGAGCATAATGTGATTTCTCAAACTTTGTGGCTAGCACTTAAAGTACAAAGGACTCCCTCTAGGCAATCAAATATCAGATGAAAACTGATAAGACCACCACCCCCCTCTAATAGCAAAGACACACACAGGAAACTTTTCGATGAAACACACAATTAGGAAACAGAAAAAATGAAAATACACTACTTTTAAAACTGCAAGTTTGTACTTCACAGAAGACTAAAATGCACTATTGCATGTTTCACTTAACTTCAGTTTTTAATGCAGTTGTTTGTAGCAAAGCAAGTCTCTCAGAAGTTGAGCATAAAATGATTTCTCTAGCACTTAAAGTACAGTGGAATCCCTATACGCTATTAAATATCAGATAACAAAGAAGTGATAAGACCACCACCCCCTCTTATAGCAGAGACACAGACAGCACACTGTTCAATGAAGCACACAATTGTGAACACAGAAAAATGAAAATACAGTACTTTTAAAACTGCAAGTTTGTACTTAACAGAAGACTAAAATACACTACTGCAAGTTTCACTTACCTTCAGCTTCTAATGCAGATGTTTGTAGCCAAGCAAGTCTCTTAGAAGTTGAGTATAAAATGATTTCTCAAACTTTCTGGTTAGCACTTAAAGTACAGAGGAATCGTTTCAGGCTATTAAATAGCAGATAACAAAGAAGTGATAAGACCACCACCCACTCTTATAGCAGAGACACACACAGCACATTTTTCAATGAAACACAGAATTAGGAAACAGAAAAAATGTAAATACAGTACTTTTAAAACTACAAGTTTGTTCTTAGAAGACTAAAATGCACTACTGCAAGTTTCACTTAATTTTAGCTTCTAATGCAGATGTTTATAACAAAGCAAGTCTCTCAGAATTTGAGCATAAAATGATTTCTCAAACTTTCTGGCTAGCACTTAAAGTACAGAGGAATACATCTAGACTATTAAATATCAGATAACAAAAAAGTGATAAGAACACAACCCCCTCTTATAGCAGAGACACACACAACACACTGTTCAATGAAAAACACAATTAGGAAACAAAAAAATGAAAATACAGTATTTTTAAAACTGAAAGTTTGTACTTAACAGAAGACTAAAATACACAACTGCAAGTTTCACTTAACTTCTGCTTCTAATGCAGATATTTGTAGCCAAGCAAGTCTCTCAGAAGTTGAGCATGAAATGATTTTTCAAACTTTGCGGCTAGCACTTAAAGTACAGAGGAATCGTTTTAGGCTATTAAATAGCAGATAA
The DNA here is from genome assembly GCF_019279795.1 of Protopterus annectens. Taxonomy (NCBI): domain Eukaryota; kingdom Metazoa; phylum Chordata; order Ceratodontiformes; family Protopteridae; genus Protopterus; species Protopterus annectens. Next base: position 677,124,660 of record NC_056739.1, on the reverse strand, counting down.
CAAAGAAGTGATAAGACCACCACCCCCTCTTATAGCAGAGTCACACACAGCACACTGTTCAATGAAACACACAATTAGGAAACAGAAAAAATGGAAATACAGTACTTTTAAAACTGCAAGTGTATAGTTAAATTAAGACTAAAATACACTACTGCAAGTTTCACTTAACTTCAGCTTTAATGCAGATGTTTGTAGCCAAGCAAGTCTTTCAGAAGTTGAGCATAAAATGATTACTCAAAATGTGTGGCTAGCCCTTAAAGTACAGAGGAATCTTTCTAGGCTATTAAATGTAAGATAAAAAAGAAGTGACAAGACCACCACCACCTCTTATAACAGAGACACACACATCACACTGTTCAATGAAGCACACAATTAGGAAACAGAAAAAATGAAAATACAGTATTTTTAAACCTGCAAGTTTGTACTTAAAAGAAGACTAAAATACAATACTGTAAGTTTCACTTAACTTCAGCTTGTATTGCAGATGTTTTTAGCCGATCAAGTCTCTGAGAAGTTGAGCATAAAATGATTTCTCAAGCTTGGTGGCTAGCACTTAAAGTACAGAGGAATCCCACTAGGCTATTAAATATCAGATAACAAAGATGTGATAAGAACACAACCCCCTGTTATAGCAGAGACACACACAGCACCCTGTTCAATGACACACACTATTAGGAAACAGAAATAATGAAAATACAGTACTTTTAAAACTGCAAGTTTGTACTTAACAAAAGATGAAAATACATTGCTGCATGTTTCACTTAACTTCAGCTCTTAATGCAGTTGTTTATAGCCAAGCAAGTCTCTTAGAAGTTGAGCATAAAATGATTTCTCAAACTTTGTGGCTAGCACTTAAAGTACAGAGGAATCCCTCTAGGCTACTAAATATCAGATAACAAAGAAGTGATAAGACCACCACCCCCTCTTAAAGCAGAGACACAGATAGCACACTGTTCAATGAAGCACACAATTAGGAAACAGAAAAAATGAAAATAAAGTACTTTTAAAACTGCAAGTTTGTACTTAACAGAAGACTAAAATACACTACTGCAAGTTTCACTTAACTTCAGCTTCTAATACAAAGGTTTGTAGCCAAGCAAGTCTCCATATAACGTGATTTCTCAAACTTTGTGGCTAGCACTTTAGCACCCAAAGGACAAAGGACCTAGGCATTCAAATATCAGATGTAGGAAACTGTTCGTTAAACACACAGATTTTAGAACAGAAAAATAAATATAACTTTAAAACTACAGTTTATTATAACACAAGACTAAAAATACACACTAAAATAAGTTTTAGTTATCTTCAGCTTCTAATGCAGATGTTGTGGCCAAGCAAGTCTCTGAGAATTTCAGCATAAAATGATTTCTCAAACTTTGTGGCTAGTACTTAAAGAACAGAGGAATACTTCTAGGCTATTAAATATCAGATATAGAAGTTATAAGAACACAACCCCCTCTTATAGCAGAGACACACATAGCACACTGTTCAATGAAACACACAATTAGGAAACAGAAAAAATGAAAATACAGTACTTTTAAAACTGCAAGTTTGTACTTCACAGACGACTAAAATACACTATTGCATGTTTCACTTAATTTCAGTTTTTAATGCAGTTGTTTGTAGCAAAGCAGGTCGCTGAGAAGTTGAGCATAAAATGATTTCTCTAACTTTATGGCTAGCACTTAAAGTACAGAGGAATCCCTCAAGGCTATTAAATATCAGATAACAAAGAAGTGATAAGACCACCACCCCCTCTTATAGCAGAGACACACACAGCACACTGTTCAATGAGGCACACAATTATGAAAACAGAAAAATGAAAATACAGTACTTTCAAAACTGCAAGTTTGTACTTAACAGAAGACTAAAATACACTACTGCAAGTTTAACTTAACTTCATGTTCTAATGCAGATGTTTGTAGCCAAGCAAGTCTCTCAGAAGTTGAGCATAAAATTATTTGTCAAACTTTGTGGCAAACACTTAAAGTACAGAGGAATCCCTCTAGGCTATTAAATATAAGATAAAAAAGAAGTGATAACACCACCATCCCATCTTATAGCAGAGACATGCACACATCAGACTGTTCAATGAAACAAACAATTAGGAAACAGAAAAAATGAAAATACAGTGGGCCAGATTCAGGAAGCCTCCGTGTAAGAGTTATAACTCTTACACGTAGGCTGCAGTTAAACGGTGTGATGTCAGCATATTATGCATATGCATGAGGTGCATGAGGCATGCTGAATCACACCATAACTCTTACACGGTCTGTGTAAGACAGTAGGGGGCGTGTCCGTAAGCTAAGCTCTGCAAGCGGACATGCCCCCGGAAGTCTAGAATGGCTGAAAGTAAACAGCCACGAGAGAGGCCATGGAAATGCGAATAAACACACTACACAACACATGCACCCACAGACCAGCAATGTAAAAAGTGAACAGATGTTATAAAATGAAAATAAAAACAGTTTTATTTTTTTTAAAACCCGTAAATGTTTGCTACTGTGTGCGCTCATGTGCGCGGGTGTGCTACTAGCGCAACTGCAGTTAGCAATCAGTGGAAAAGGATATAAGAACTAAATATGCAAAGTAAGCCAAGAAGTAATAGCATCGCGGTATAGTTGTCGGCTCAAGAGCCGGCAGGCAAGGTTCGAGCCCACACAACAACCTTTTTTTTTTTTGTAAATAAGCACTAAAAAGGCCCCTGACAGTATTGTACAAATGCAAAAGTATTTCCTTTTGTAAAATGGAATGAAATTGAGCATATATTGCAATTAATACAATAATAAATTTATTTAGAAATGTAGTGATAGCTAAGCTGCTGTGAGACAGAGTGCCCATAGCTGAGTAGTGTTTCAAAGGCTGCAAATTGCTTGCCCATAGCTAAGCACTGGTGTAACAGGCTCAAACTGTGTGCAACTAGCTGTGCTTAGCTGAACATGTGTGTTACTAGCCAATTATGGTTTAATCCAGCGCACACCGTTTGCACGGAGGTGCGCGTTGCGTATACAAGCTAACCGCCGGTGCGCATGCGTTAGCTCCGCGCAAATGAGTGCAGACCTGGTTTTAAGTGCTTAAAAGTGCTTTTGGCATGTTTGATTGACAGGTCCTCAACTCATTTCTAGACAGTCATGAAAATTAAAAATCAGTGGTCAGATTCGAACCCAGGATACCATGCACTAGAGTCAAGGTACTAAACCACTAAGCCATGACAGCAGTACTTAGAAATGCAGAAATAGCATATATATAGGATATAATCCAAAATGGAGCATGAGAAAGCAGTTTCTGTGAAGTAGATACAATTCCAAAATGGCCAATCAGAGCAATGTGTGGGAAAATCGGCATATATAAGCCCCATAGGCGGGAATACACAGCATAAACGTTTGTAGAATACACCTGCAGGCAGAATGAGTGGAGTAGGTGAGGGACGTTGCTTTCGAGCACAGCGGTGGGGGTTGAGGAGTCCAGATACATGGTCTGGCTCCTAGTTCACCATCATGAGGCCCAGCTCATGCAGGGCCAGGTCTCATGGGGAGCGTACAGGGCGGAGGCATGGGGCCAGTTGGCTCATGATCTCACTAGTGCTACTGGGATTCCACGTACTGGTGAGCAGGTCCGTCACCACCATGCAGACCTGAAGCGACGTAAAGAAGACCAGTTGACCCAATTGATCCAGGAGGCCCAGGATATGCCCAATGCCCCACTACTGAGTAAGTTACATTTTACTTATGTATGTAAGGAATTCAACTAGCTGATACCATGGAGATGTGTAGTCCAATATTACTTGTTTTGTATTACAGCTGCAGGTGTCCGCTCTATGAATCAACGGGCATATGACCGCAGGCTGGCACGGCTGCGCCACCATGCAGGTTAGTAACCCCACCTAGTACTTGTAAATAAATATTATAGTGTAGCATGTAGCAGAACACTGCAGTGTATTGATTAAAAGTAATATAATGTGCAAGCAACAAGTGTAAGTCTGCAGGTATGGCTGCAACAAGTTCATCAGTATGCAAGTGTAACTGGAAATATAATTGATAGAAATAAATAGTGCTGTAATACAGATATCCCACCATTAATTAAATGTAATATAACCTGCAGTAGTCTCAAGAGTACAGCTTCAGAATCTGAGGTAATCACATGTGCGATATATCCCCTGTTGAAATGCTGAATCATGACAGAAGTGAGGCTGCTGGAAAGTGTTGGAATCACCACAGGTCTAATATGTGAACAAAGCCTAGAAGTACCAACCTGAACTGTGAAATTGCAGGATGTGTGAGAGTGACAGAAAGGGTCATGTATCAATGAATAAAGTAGTAATAACTCCTGAATATATAGGCTTCAGTGTGGTTCTACAGAACTAAATGCATGTGGGAATTAAAACTTAACATCCCAAACTGATTTCAGTGTGTCTGAATCTTGAATGTTCAGGCCAAAATCTGTATATGGTGATGACAGTCAACAATTTGCAGATAGAATGAATGATTGTCTGACATACTAAACATCCATAGTTGTCCCCTGCTCTGTCATCAAAGTGTAACAGGATGATGTATCTGATCAAATTCAAAATAACTAGGATAGTGATGTATCTGTAACAGGTCTAGCATGACAGTCAATTAAAAATCATTTTGAAACTATCACCCACAAGTTAATTGTGTTTCTATTACAAATGTATATCAATGTATAATTTATGAATGTGTCATCATTTTCTTTCTCCACCCCACCCTATAATTACAAATTAAAACACTCACTAAATATTGGTATGTGAACATTTCATTAACCATGGACATTTGTCCTGTTTCAAAAATATATGCATGTCTGTTGTTGCATGTGCCCTGTTCATACCTGCAAACCTCATGGCCTGTTGCCATTAATCAACCCTGCATGTTGTTTGATTGTGTATTTCCGTTCAAATAATGCATGTGATATTGATATGCCCGCTGTTCAATGGTGTTAATATCTGGGTGTTTGTTTAATGGGAATACCAATGCATGCTGTTACAACTAATTTGAATGGAATAATATGCCACTAACCCAAACTAACATAACATACTCACAAACCTAGAACGCTTGGGAAGGCAGGTCCCAGCGGACCCACCTCTCCCATCTCAGCTGGCCACTGCACCTGGCACTAGTGCCCAGGCTGGACCCTCCTCCGGTGGCCCTGTGCCACCTTCGGGTGGAAGCGCTGCAGGGGATGGGGCCTGTCCCCCCCTCTGCAAGCGTGGCCGGAGGAGCTGGTCCACTCACCCTCCAAGGTGTCCGGTCTGTGGTGCGAAGGAGATCCAAGACTCTGTTCTTGGGCCCCACGCCAGCTTGAGGCCGGGTGGCACAGCTTACGGGCATGCCCGTTGTCCCGCCTGCACAGCCCCAGCACAGCCCATCCTGGGCTGTGAAGGAACAGTGGCAACTGCCTATGGGTGGGGATATCAGTTCCACTGTTGCCATCTGTGGGCTCATGTGCCCTGGATATCCCAACCTCCGTCCCCGTCAATTGTGTAACCCCCCCACATGTGTCATACACCGCCCCTATATACGTCTTGTCTGTCTTGTCTGTTAACCTACCCAACCTACCTCCCCAGCTATACCGACTACCTCACCTGACATACCACTCTCACCTGATAAAAAAAAAAAAAAGGGCACTCTGTACCCACAAAACAATTACACCCCATACATAGCTGTCCATGTTGCACACGTCCGCTGGACATCGAAACTGTTAATTACAATTGGTTGTATAACAGGTATTAATGTTGTCCGGACACCTCTCTCAGGGGTGGAAGGTCCAAATGGCACACCAAATTGCATACAAATGCACAGCTGTTGCTGAGAAAGACATGGGAAGCTATGGGCCTCACCTACATCCTTCCTGCAAATTCCAAGCTTGTTTCCCTACTGTTTTACCCTCTTTGTGACCCCTTTTTCACTACTTTCCTGTCACCCCTTTTTCTTTTCTTTCATAGAAAATAGCGCGGGTGTGCTTGTGTCTTGAGCTCACCGCCAGTCTTGTGTGAGCTCAGCAAGCGCAGACCTGGTTTTAGTGCCTAAAGTGTCTTTGGCACTTTTGATTGACAGGTCCTGTACTCATTTCGAAAGAAAAATAAATTCCCACTGTCAGTCTCGAACCCAGGACCTCTGTAACACTAGTCTGTATGACCTACCACTAAGCCATGACTTTCATACAAGAATATAGTGCTAAAATAAATATAACATGTAATAGTAGGAATCAATATAAAGGCAATATAGGATGTGTACTACCCAAAGCATGTCAGGTAGATTTTTAATGCCCAAATTACTGGATTCCCATACTAGTTTAGTGTTAACAGAAACAGCCCTGCTAATTGTTAGCTTGTACATAATAATGTAAGGTAATGTACATATATGAAAGTATGTATATGTACATATATATATATATATATATATATATATATATATATATATATATATATATATATATATTAATACATATGAAATATAGTGGTAGGTGTCAGTATCCATACACACTCACTACAGGAAACAGTGAAGATAAATGCAGCAACCAGAATCTGCAACACAGCCTGACTCCTGTGAGACCTACTAACCCCTTTAACTGCTTAAAGGTGCCTCCAGCACTTTGATTGATAGGCCCTGTACTCAATTTGAAAGCAAAATAAAGGCATACTAGTAGGCCCTACCACAAGACCATTGTAACACTAGTCTGTATGACCTACCAGTAAGCCATGACTCTAATACAGGAATATAGTGCTAAAATAAGTAGAACATGTAATAGTAGGAAAGAAGATAAAGGCAATATAGGATGTGTACTACCCAAAGCATGTCAGGCAGACTTTTACTGTCCCAATTACTGGATTCCCATACTAGTTCAGTGTTAACAGAAACAGCCCTGCTAACTGTTAGCTTGTACCCAATAATGTCAGCTAACGTACATATATGAAAGTATGTATATGTACACACACATATATATATATATATATATATATATATATATATATATATATCAATACATATGAAATATAGTTGTAGGTGTCAGTATGCATACACACTCACTACAGGGAACAGGTGAGAGAAATGCAGCAACCTGAATTTATAACACAGCATGAAGCATTACTGACGTACTAACCTTCACACTCACAGAACACTGTCGACAGCATACCAGCATGGTCCACACCCTTACAATCTGAAAGGGCAACGCCTATCTCACATACCCTTTTATAGCACTGTCCTGAAATCACAGTGAGACATGCAATCAGTACACAACTGGCTGCATGCAATTAGCAAATGCTGCCTTACAATTGGTGCAGAGGCCATCACATGGACCTATGCAGATACCTACAAAGCATCCAGTACTCACACGCCACACATGCACTACATTCATTGCACGAAACCGACAGAGAAAGAGAGAGAGAGACAGAGAGAAAAAAAAAAGAAATAAAGACAACCAGCAACAAAACTAGCAGTAGCAGCAGCAAACAGCAAGTAGCACCACTGACACAGCAACAGCTGACACAAAGGTAATGCAAAGTAGCAGGTTAATACTGTGTTTACTGTGAAACCTCCAAATGTATCATAGTTCACTATCTATAGGTATGTCCATGAGATAGGTTGTGTGTACATAGTCCTGATATATATACATATGTAATATTGCTGTACATGTCGTCCATACTTAAAACTTCCATAGCTTAGAACACAAGGCCAGTTATGCATATGATGCAGTAGTTCCCAGGGTCAGTAGAGGTTCCTCCTCATTGGTGTGGGACCACTGTGTATGTATGGCACTGTTCAGGTACATATCCTGTAGTATGGCCAGGGTTTAATAACAGTCTGTAATGTGGTGCTATGTCCTCTAGGGGTGAACGTATCATGCATCCAGGGATACCATTTTGTAACAGTGATGCTGTGTGTTCTGCAATGTTGAGGGTGGCCCTCACCTGGACATGTGAGATGATAGGGAGGTTACAGTCATCTGTGATAACTAATTCCACTTGTGTAGGAGAATGGGGGGGGGTACCTGTACCTAAACTGTCTGCAACAATGTTGCCAATATCTGTGCATTTGGTGAATGTGAAGCATCTCACCACTGCTGACCAGAGATGCCTTGCCTTCATGTGAATCTGCCCTGTGCTGCAGTAGCCTCCTGCTATTGTTATACAATGTGCCTGTATCTGTAGTCCACTGGACAGGATAAATAAGTGGTGTGCATGCGGTCTGGGTTAGATATGTGTGTGCACATTACATGCACTATGTGGGATGTCTGTGGTAAGCTTTTGCAAAGGGGCCAGCGGTGTGTGTTGTGGCTTCCACTGTCCCAGTGGGCTACATGGATAGCATCACAGTCCTAACTAGTGAATAACTGTGTAAGTACATACATACATACATAGCAAGGTAGTGTACTGTGCTTGTGGTGTTGTTGGGATATGTATATCCAGGCTGAGTAATGTGTGTCCACATCACAGGGTTGGATGGCAACACACATACAGTATGTAGGGATGAACACCCAGAGTGTTTCAGATGTGTTGCCTGTGCAGAAATATCTGGCCATTACCTGCGCATCCCCCACAACACACACACATGCAACATATGGCAGAAGTACTATAGCAGTACACATAGGTTCATAGGTCATACTAGGCTATTTGCCCAAGGGCATTGATAAGCCTAGTAGAATGTGTTTGTCTTTTGCCACCCAATTAACATTTATGTTGCTATGCCCTTTTCCAATTTTAGTATACTGTGCCTCTGTCTAACAGTGACATAGAAGTGATACCCGGGGTACAACTATGATCTCCATCCACTCATCCAGAGTCCTATGGAAGAGAGTCAATGAGGGACTCTGCCTAACCTGTACTGTGAGTTCATTACAGAGTGAAGGGAGCCTCTGGGTTAGGAATATGTCCCTCCAGCATGTCCTATTTATGTCAGTGCTAAGGTTCAGGTCTCCTGAGCGTGTGGCTGTATGGGAGTTTGATTTCCTGAGGTGCAGCATGTCCATTACTTCTGGGTTGGACATGGCTGTATATGGTACGAGCACAGATTGCCTCTGAACAGGCAGTATGCCACTGAGTCCAGCTGGCTTTTCTTTAACTGGGTAGCATATGGCATCTGTTTGAGCCCTTTGATCCTCTTGATGAGGTACTGTTGGGGTTTTTCCAGTTGCTGTAGGTGTCTGGTTAGGTACATCCTATAAAGGGGGCATTGTACTCAATTATAGGCCTGATGATGGATGAGTAAAGAGGCACGATGACCTCCCTGCTGTACATGTGAATCCCTTCATGATTAGCTGGGCTATATAACATGTCTTTCAATCCACTTTGGCCACGTGGTTGACAAATGACAGATTGCTATCAAGTGTGTTCCCCAGGTCCCCAATTACTTCTTCTGTACTTAATGGCTTAACACCTATGTGGTACTTTGCCACCAATGTGGAGGTGTGGGAATCTTAGATGAATATTGATACTCCCCCTCCTTTTGTTGTTTGGTCCAAGTGTTGGTGCCGACAAGAATGGTAACAGGTATAATCTGGTAGTGCTGGTGTGCTCCCGGGAAACCTGAAACAGGTTTCTGTTACTGCACAGATATCGATGTCCATAATGCTAAGTAGAGTTTTGAGTGCGTGTATCTTGAGGTCTAGACTTCTGGTGTTGAGTAGCATTACTCTTAGTTCCTCATCCTTTGTGATACGTATGGATGTGGGTTTGCCTTATGAGCCTTGCTATGTATCTGTTCTGTCACACATGCATTTACACACACCCTGCTACCCCCACACATGCACATGCTCACCTGCCATTTCCATTATTTATTACCCTACATGAGTAGCTGTCAATACATGACAGGTACACATTTGAAAAGTGCACTATGTGGATTACTACAGATTTCCTCTTCTTTACCTGTACTCACAGGGTGCAGGCAACCTCATTAGTTTAAAAGTGTAATGTGCATCAGGTACTGTGTTACCCTGATTGCCACATCAAACATGTTTTCCTACGGAAATGCACACACAGAAACATCCCACATCCACACACTTGCCACATTCAGGTTTCAAAACACTATCTAGGTATATTCTGGTACATGTGCATGTTACAGTGGCATGTAGCACTATACTGAGTACTGGCAGTTGTCTGTTGTCATGTTGTTTGTATAGGGTGCTGTCAGCATCACTGTTTGTTAAGGGAAATGTGCACCCTGCAGTGCATAGCCCCATTTGGCAAAAGCCACATCCCACCCCCAGCATTGTGCACACACACTAACCCCACTCACACTAAAACACATACTTTTCATTTGCAAAATTCAAACCCCTACCTAACTGTGTTATGACACTAGAGACAGACACATTAGCAGAGTGTGTTATTTGCATTAGTGGGAGAAATCCTTTCTAATGCTGTACATAGAGGGTGCTGACATCATCTGTGTTTAGGAAGAGAGATGTGCACCCTGTAGTGTGTTCTCCCAGTTGGCAAAAGGCACTTTTCCCTCACAGCATTATGCACACACACAAACCCCACTCATACTAACACACATACATTCCCTTTGCAGGATTCAATCCCCTACCTAACTATGTTAGGACACTGGAGAAAGAGGCATTAGCAGCGCGTGCTATACAAATTACTGGAGAACTTTAATTCAGGTAATATAGTTATAGAGTGCTGACATCATCAGTGTTTCAAAAGGGGAATCTGCATCCTGTAGTGTACTATCACAGTTGCTAATAGGGGCATTTCCACACACACACATCAGTGTGTTTGAGGTTTGCATATGTGGGGGATCCAGTACTCCAGTGTGATTAGTATATGGTTCAATTGCAACAATGAGGGATATACTTCAAGTGGTGAGCATTTTGTACTCCATGTTTGTGATGATCAGGTCTAGTATGTTTTCCCCTCTTGTGGGAATGTTGACTACCTGTTCCATAGCTAAAAGAGTTTTTTCTGAGGATTTGCAATTATGTGGGGATCCAGTATCCTAAGTTGGTATTGTGGCT